>NC_068994.1:31238291-31252500 GCF_001194135.2 Octopus bimaculoides
CCTCCCAGTTGTTTTCAAATAATAGAAGAGAAAAAATCTAAAACAGAAATTATAATTTCTGGTTTGGGTTTATTTTTTACATAAACTTGAATAAAGCTTCCCTTCACCAAACAAATAAATAAATAAATAAACGACTTATTTCACATCATAAAGTATCCAAAGCTTGGCTTATATTTGTCCCTGTGTTCTGAGTTCAAATCCCGCCAAAAGTCAGGTTTGTCTTTCATTCCTCAGGAATCATTAAAATAAAGTACCAGTCAAGTGCAAGAATCTATTAAATTGACTTATCTCCTCCCCTGTGTTGCTTAAGTTACAAATGACGTAAGATTTTTTTTTTTTAATAATGGACTAGAAACATTATATTAGCAGGGGAAAGAATTCGTCGATCACCGTTACCAAGGATCTGTGGGACACAAAATGGTTGAAGATGACAGTTGGGTATTTGTTTTCTTTACTACTTTAATGTTCTAACTTTTGTTTTCTTTACTATCTCCCTAAGACTCTTTAGTTTTTGTGTATAACTGACGACCAATTTTTTTTTAATTGCTTAATGATAATTTCTTCTCGCTCTCTTCTAGTGTGTATGTCTTTCTACGAAGATGGTGATTAATTTCGTCGCTACACTGAGCTTCTTGATTGATGCAAATCCATCTAGTGAAAACAAAATGGCTTTATATATATATATATATATAGTTGTGTGTGATTTCAAATCTATCCATCCGTCTATCACGGTTTCAACATCACTACCTTATACTTGGATGCCTTAAACGGAGTTGTGCAGGTCTCTGGTGTGAGAGTAACGTCCGCCCTTCTCCCTGCCACCCTCCGAAGCTGTTTTAAAAAAATAAAGGGTAATGGGTGCTACCCTTCCCTCTTTGACTAAATTCTATATAATACGTGTGTGTGTATAAAAATGGGATAATACTAGAGATGAACAGACACAGGTACGAAACCAAAAACGAATCCTCTAATTGTTGTTTGACATGCTAGAAATAGCAACCTAATTCCATGCCATCAGATCCTACCGACTTCAGAAAATGTACGAATACACATTGGATAATGTGAACATAGAAACAATATATCTGAAAAAATAAGCTGAATTTTCTAGGCAGGATCGTCTTTGCTCATAGATGTACTAGATCAGAGCTGACTTTGGGTTAAACTTGAACAACAGACGCTCACATACTTGTTCTGAATTATACTGAGATGAAAGTCGAACAACCTGTAACGGTATGACGTAACGATATTGCACAATAGGTGAGACGAATATGTTTATTCTATTTGCGAATATATATTTGTCTTGCTTTAAAACAATGATTCCCAACCTTTGGTCCACAAAAATACTACTGGGGATCGGCGAACTGTGTTCAAATGAAACTGGGAATATGATTTGGTTGTTAGTTAATAAAATCGATTTATCAAGTAGTCAGTCCTTTCAAAATCCTGTGATCTACAGGAAAATTGGCATTCTCTTGGTATTGGTCTACAGTGTATCATTGTGTAAGGAAACAACGTCATTCGCATTCGTTTCCAGCCTAACTTCTTTATCTATGTAATGAGAGAAGGTTGGGTGAAAGATGTAGTGTGCCAATATCAAAGGATTGCCAGAAAATTAATTTAAGCAAATGGAGTCATTGGTGGTGAAAAAATTGAGAAGCAATTGGCATATGTATGTAACAACATTGGACAAAATTAGTCTTATTTATGCTTAAATTTAGCTGAACAAAACTTCCAGTCAATGAAAAAGTTTTTAATCCAGTATAGTCTATCATTTAATAGATTTACCCTGTTCATGTTTGTTTGTGTGTGTGTGTGTGTGTCCATTCATGCTAGCATGGCTTGGATGGTTTTCCAGGAGCTGGCAAGCCAGAGGGTTGTGCCAAGCTCTAGTATCAGCTTTGGCATGATTTCTATGGTTGAATGCCCTTACTAATGCCAACCACTTTACAGAATGTACTAGATGCTTTTTATATAGCACCAATAGGGTCACCAAGTAGCTTGCACAACAATAAGAACCCCTTGACTGAGAGGGGGGATGGTATTGAGGGAGGTGGCTTTGTACGATGATGAGAAATTAAAATAAGATACAAGGATAGAAATAAGTGTCTTGCTGTAGAGGAGAAACTTGGCTACCCCAGTCTAAAAGAGAGAGAGAAGATGGTGATGGTGAAGATGTGCTAGAGAATCCTAAAGATACAACTAGAATATGAGTGGTATAGAGGATTGGACAGGGTGAGTGAGCAGGAAGTTCATGAGAGTGCAAAAAGAGAGTTGGGGCAAAGGGGAAAGCAGTGAATGGTGAACATGAGTATATAGGGGAGCAGCAGGATAGCAATGATACAGTTAGTAGTGGGTGAGGGACAGGAAACAAAGATGACCCGTGGGGAGAAACAAGCATGGTGCTTAATGAGATGTAGTTTGGTTCAATGGCAGCATAGTGCTTAATAAAATATAGTTTGGTTCAATGGCAGTGGGAGGGTGAATTAATGTAACGTGGGTGGAGAATACATAATACAGACCACTTCCAGAACTCAGTTTTGTTGAGCTAGGCAAGTCTTCTCAAGAACCTCATATTGCCAGACATCTTGCTCCATTGTCATCTCCTCCATAAGGCTCAACATTTTGAGATCAGTCCTCACTACTTCATCCCATGTCTTTCTGGGCATCCCCCTGCCTTCTGCAGATACCATCTGCTTTAAGCAATCAGTACTTCTTTATGCAGCTGTTCTCATTCATGTGCATGACATTACCAAACTATCGTGGTCTTCCCTCTAGCATGCTACATCTGATTCTTCTTAGCATGTTAGCACTTTGTTGTACATGAACTCTGATGTTGTACATCATTGGAGCATACTATATATATATATATATATATTTATGAAGGTAGGCTGGTGGGTTTTCATTTAAGGGACTATAAGTCAGAAAAAATATGCACTCATATTTGCCAATAGAGTAGATATATTAATCTCTAAGTTAATATATAGCTTTTAAGCAACTAACCTTGAATGGGAAGATCTGCAAACAGATCTCTCACTTATTTTGGAGAATTTGTTGCAATTGCTTCCTCCAGAGTCATATTCCAATGATGATCATATTCGTCACTAAAAATCATGTAAAAAGAATCACCGAAAACTTCTCTGAAGTAAGGTTAGGCTATGTGTGTGTGTGTGTGTGTGTGTGTGTGTGTGTGTGTGTGTGTGTGTGTGTGTGAGAGAGAGAGAGAGAGAGAGAAAGAAAGATATAAGAGCTTTGCATTCTATATATCAAAGTCCTTGCAACAACTGATATGGAAGGCAAAGCAAGATGTGAGTGCATGTATAAAAGAGAAACTTGATGGGAGAGGGAGATAAAAAGGGAAAGAAGAGGAAGAGAAGCTAGATAGAGAGGAGAAACAAGTGATAAAGTATAAACCAGGAATTAATATTTTAAGAAGGTGTTAAGGTATATAAGGAGAAACATTCATTTAAACCTATTGGTTCCATGGTTCCAAGCTTGAATATGATTCCTTGAGTGTGTGTATCTATAGTATGTGGAGATGCCAAATACTGATAAAAAGTTAATGAAGAGGCCTGTTGTGTTAAAGTGAATGGTGGTAGGTTGACCTGGTATGCATGGTAGAATACTCTGAATAGAATAAATGCTTTATGGTGTTCAGGTATGTTACTTCATATTCTTTAATGAAAATCATACATCATCAAACTTGTCTTTCATTATCTCAGAATTAATTAAGGCACCAAGCTGACAGAATTGTTAGTGCATTGGACAAAATGCTGAGCAGCATTTCTTCCTACTCTTTATATTCCAAGTCTAATTGCAGCCAAGATCAAGTTTACCTTTCATCCCTTCTGGGTCAATATAAGGCTTTGAACCTATAGTAGAAAGTATTATTATTACTAAGGCAGTGAACTGACAGAATCATTAGCACATCAGACAATATTTAGTGGCCTTTCTTTCAGCACTTTACATTTTGAGTTCAAATTCTACCAAGGTTACCTTTGTCTTTCATCTCTCCAGAGTTGTTAAAATAAAGTACCAGTCAAGTACTGAGGTCAATGTAATTGATTAACCCCCTCCCCTCAAAATTGCTGGTTTTGTGCCAGAATCAGCTATAAAATTACCACTCGAGAACTAAGTCAATGTAATTGACTGTACCTTCTCTCCAAAATCTATGACTTTGTTTTCATATTAGAAATCACTGGTCCTCTACCTATGTAAGAAATTTTAAAATGCTCACAAAAAAATTTCTCCCCTTGTGCCTATATTATACATTGTTTTAATAGTACTTTGATGGCCTTCTCTGGCTGTCAGTGAAGAGTTGAAATGTGAAAAACCAATGACAATAGCTGAGATACAGTCAGTGATGAGCTTTTACATAAGAGCCAAAAGTGCTTGCTTTGGATGGTTTGCCTGGCAAGCTCTATGGCTACATTCCACACTTGTTCACTCCTCTCTTGACACATATCTATTGCAACAGACAACTGACTAGGAATATTTCCATTTGTGTTAGCCAGATATTCATAGCGCTACTGAAGAAAGGTATGGACAAGAGAGACATTATTGATAATATCTGTACTCTCTTAACACAGAATTTTTTTGCCAGCATGCTTGAGAAGAGAGTGGGTCATGCAGACAATGTGCAGTTCCCAGCAGATTAGTTATCACATCAGTGAAAACATCATAGAGAGTGTTGAATAATAAACCTGGCTTCAATGGGGTTTCTGCTTCATAGCCTTTGGTAGTGTCAACTATCTTTACTTGGCAGTTACTTGTAATGACTCTGCTTTCAGAGTCTATATCACTTCAAAGTACAACAGTTTCTGGTCAGGGATCAGATTAAATGGCTTATGGGAACTATTCTAAGTCATATATTTGATCTGTCAGGTATGTCCTCTCATTACTTCAGTATACTTTTGTTTATTAAATTATTATTGCAGGAGCAATAATAATTTGAAGTAGACATGGGGAAAGGGCTCAATATGTCATGGTTAACACTGTGCAGGTATGTGCTGAGGCTGCAGTATTTACTGAGATTCCTGTTTGGTGAGGTCACTGTTTGTAAGGCATGTTTCCTGTAGCTTGTCTCTTTGATGGAGCTGCAGTCCTGCATTGAGTAAATTCAAAGATAAGGCACTTACCATCTAGAATGTTGTCAAGACTGGCACAGTCATCTCCTAGTTGAGCCTTGTGACCAGTACTATGTCAACCCTTGCATTCTATTGTGGGTATGGATTAGTGGTGAACAAGATTGACGGATGTTTGAGGAAGACTTGGGTATTAATAAGGATCAACTGAAGAGCCTATTCTGAAGAACTTTCTTTCTAAAGACTAATAACAACTACCAGAAATCCTTGACCTGGCATAGCCTGTTTGTGACAAATTTCCCAATTTGTGATAGCAGGTATGGGAATCAGCTGGGCCTTTCCAAGATACATGCAGAGTGATGAACCCATTCTATATGAATTCATTCAATGCCTGAGAATTGCTGACCTGTGGATCTTTGTTGAACAGCTGATGTTGCTTGTAGGACAGGTCTGGAAAACTTCTGAAACCATCATACTGTGCTGATTTTCTTTGGTTGAGAAGAGCCAACAGTTTTCCTTTGTCTGAAAGCTTTGGCAAAAGAGGTTATATGGTAATCATGCCTAAAAGATCTGAAAACAAGTGTGTTACTCTTCATCAACTTTTTCAGGTTCCAAATAGAGTAGAAGGTCAGCAGGGAGTGGGAAGTGCTGCCCTCCAGTAAATTTATCAAAAGTTTGGTCAATTATGGCATATACTTGTTGACCAAGAAATGACAGCTGGAAGAGGGGCTTATTTCTGGTAGTTAGAGGAATCCAGGATTTGTGGGGTTCATTGGTTGGCCCTAGCTGACTCTATTGGCATTATATAATGCCATGAACTGGGTAAACATTCTTTTTCACTGTTTACTTTTTCTTTCTTCATCTATATTCATTTCATTTGAATATAAATAACCCCACCCATTTTTTTATAACCTGTCTGTGTAATATTCCCTTACTAATGTCCTTGTGGCAAATAAAAGAAATCATCATTATCATTGTTATTGTTGTTATTATACTATAGCTCTTGATTGATAGAAACAATGGAATACCAAATTAAATCAGACACATACATATGCATAGATACATGTACATACATACATACACACATGCACATACATAGACGCATATACATACATGTACATAGATACACACACACACTTACATACATACATACAAACACTTATACAGTTGTTAACTTATTATATACAGGCGTTTATAGTGTGTTAATGATGCATAACAAGACCAGTTGCAAAGTGATTGTTGAAAGAATTAACTGTAAATTTCCCTTCATAAGTGTTCACACCTCCAACCAAAGTGAAACTAACAGGGACCATTCAGGGGCAGCAAAATTAAGCTATGCTCCCCAACCAGATGAAATCTCAGACCCACAGAGGAATCCCTGCTCGTCCAAAGACTAGTGTGACTGAGAGTAATAAAACAGCAAACCACTCCAAGTCTAATGTTGGCAGAGTTCATTCAGCACCAGTGTGTGAAGCGCGTTCAATGTTAAGAGGAGATAATGACAAACCACCAATACAAACATCAACTGTGGCAAAATTCAACAAGCCATCTGCCAGACTCAACCCAAAAACTATTGATCCAGTAAGTAAAGATATTTTCCTTTGTTTTATATAATAAATTTTACAGACATTCTGATGTGTGTAAATCTTTTCCTGATCAATGGTTATTTAGCTGGGAAATTTCATATATTTCATTGAAATATCATTATGATTCAAAAGCAATTCTGTTATTAAGGAAATTTCTACATGAATGCTTGCTCTTTTAGAAATAGCAGCTAAATGTCCTTCATGTTGCACCCTAATATTTTGATGAAGGGAAAAAAAGGAAAGGGACATGGAATAATGTAATTTTACATACTCTATGCCTTTTATAAACACAGGGTGGTCATGGCTTGAATGTCTTTCATCATATGTCTCTTCAATCACGACTAGCCTTGAGTTGAATAACAACAGCCATTGTTTTTATAAGGCTGTAAAGGTTCCGATTCTTAAAAAAAGGACATTATTCAATCTTGTCGTAGATTTTCCTAAAATGACTGAAGGACCATACTGGAACATCTTCTTTCATAAGGCTGCTTAGCAAGTTTGGTCTTGAGCTCAATAACAAAATACCTCACTAATTGTCCACTAACATTCCACAATAACCAACCTTAATCCAAACAATTATTAGGTCCATCTACATGTTCATTATTCCCTAATGTACTAACCTCAACATTACTTTAACACCTCCATTTTCAACATAGCTACATGTATGACTACAATCTTATCATTTATTTTTAACATAGGAAACATAGTTCTTTCACACTCTAACCAAAATCACTATTATAGAATATAAGCATTAAATTGGTTAACTGACTTGTTTGATGAAAGACCGTACCTTAATTACACAACCTAAGATATAGAGGAGGCATAGTGTATTATCATTCAACACACACTTTTTCCATGCTTTTATGGGTCAGATGTAGTTTGTGGAGACAGGTTTTCCACATCTGGATGCCTTTCCTTTCACCAACCTTCACCTGTTTCCAAGTAAAGTAATATTTCACCATGTTTTCCATGTGGATCTTTGTTGAATAGCTGTTGTTTCTTGTAGGACAGATCTAGCTAACGTCTGAAGTCATCATGCCATATTCATTTTCTTTGGTTAGGAAGAACAGGCAGTTTTCCTTTGCCTCACAGCTTTGGTAAAAGAGATTGTGTGGTAATCATGCCTAAAAGCTCTGAAAACAAGCATGTCACTCTTCATCCAACCTTGCTTGGTTGATAACACTTTTCTACAATCATCACATGATGTCACGTGGCTATAGTAGAAGATATTTACCCAGGGCATAATGCAATTAGATTAAAATCAAAACCACATAGATTTGATGTGAAATTCTTAAAGACTCAATATTTTCCTCATCTTTTACAAGAATATGTGTATGAAGATATTGCTTTTTCTAAAAGCTAGTTCTCTTTTTTTAATCATATCCATTTTTTGACTACTTATAATAGATACTAGGACATTTATATAAATTTTTAGAACAATAATTATCACAATTTTCACAGCTTTCTCTGCCAACACTGACTTCTCTTCTATACACAGTTCAATACATCTACCAAGAATCAATCAGTTTTTTCTACAGTTTACATTAATGGTGGCATTCCCTGTTGGTAAGTTATACTCCCTTTCTTTGTATGTTCTTTTTAAAATATGGACTATAAATAAGTCTGGGAGTGAAAGGAACTTGTGACCTTTGAGACTTTTAAGTGTAGCCTTCTTGCTGAAGTCTGAATTTGACATTAAAATTTTTTTTTTTTGTTGATCATTTAGTATTGTATTTATTCTAATAGTCTTAAATTCTTTCAAAAGTCATTGAAAGGTCAATTTACATTTTTATTTTTTTGTTTTATCTTTCACTTGTTTAAGTCATTAGACTGCAGCCATGTTGGGGCACTACCTTGAGCTATTTAGCTGAATGAATGAATTCCAGTGCTTACTCTTTTTAACCCTAGTATTTATTCTGTTGTTCTCTTTTTGCCATACCACTAAGTTACAAAGACACAAACAAACCAACAATAATTGTCAAGTAGTTGTGGAGAGAATAAACACAAACACATACAATTATTCATTCACAAGGCATTGGTTGGCCCAGAGGTATCATAGAAGTCCCTTACTCAAGGTGATGTCCCATAGGAATGAACCCAAAACTACATGGTTGCAAAAAGAACTTCTCAACCACTTCATTTTCACAATAAATATAATTACAATTTTTTGTATATTTAATAAAATCTCCTTTAATGGGGCTCTAATAGATTACACTTAATTCAATGTGGACCTCAGATATAAAAATGAAGTTCCCATGTTTGTTATTTGTATGTATCTGGTTATTTCCTTCTTAAATTGATTTCCTTAATCATCATGTTTGCTATTGACATTCCATTTTAGTATAGCTCTTGTCTTAGACTCACTTATCCAATTAAGCAAGTCATTGGCCACCAACCAAAACATTCTAGGTTCAAGCACCATCAGCTGTAGCTAGACAATACCGCATATGATGCTTTTGAATTTACTAACCATGGCTTTCATCCTTACTGCTTCTCTCTTCTCTACCGTTTTTCTTTCTGTAATTATATATTCATACCACACACACACACACCTCCCCCTATGTCCATCTCTATACATTGATACCCCCTTATACATACACCACCCTGTTTCCTCCTCCTCCCTTCCTAACTCTTCTCCATAGAACCATATTCTCACCTGAATCCTAACCCTTTTTTTTTCTTCTTCCTTTCCCACCATCTTTCCTCCTCAATACTTTTCCCATTCATTTATTCTTTTCTAATGAAGAACAAATACCTGAAATGTCAAGACTCTTCTTCTTCCTTTTAAGTGTTAAGCTAATACAGCATTCGTTAAAACTTGTCCCTCTCATGTTGTCTTCTTTTTCTGCTCATTTTTAAATATATATACTAAGGCCAGCCTTTTTTTTATCTATCTAAAAGGGTTTCTATCCCAATATTTACATGCTATTATTTACAGCTTTATCTACTTCAAGTTTTACAGTTAAAAACAAATTATATATACTAAACAAAATACGGAGAAATGTACAACTAACAGACCTGGGGGTTAATCTCAGATTTCCTAACCTATCCATTAAGTGGGTGAAGGAATCAGAAGTTCCCTTGAACTGGATCCTAGTATTTTGTGGCTGCTATCTATTAGTGGTAAAATGTTAGAATTGTGTATAACTTCCAGTCAAATTGGGGAAAAATTCCAATCAGGTGCACAAGCCACAAATTATTAGTGACACTGGCCTGGCTATATGATGGAGTAAAGTGGCTCAAAAGAAATACTAGTAGCAGGTGGAGCATGTTGCTGTAATTCAGTATTCTCAGGCACATGCAGGGTTGTAAAGTTCAGAAGATTGCTCCCCGACTGCAGGGTTTCAGGTTTAGTCTCACTGCATGGCACCTCTACCGTAGCCCTTGACTGACCAAAGCATTGTGAGAGAAATTGATAGAGGGTAACTGCTTGGAAGCCCATCCTCTGTGTGTGTGTGTGCATCATGTGTATATATGTATGTGTGTGTGTGTGTATATATGTGTGTGTATATACATACACATAATGGACTTCTACTCATATATATATATATATATATATATATATATAAGGTCATTAAGAATGAAATGTCCGATTTTCTTGTGCACTAAGTTTGACAGTTGTTAACTCTAATGTTTCATCCTGGCAATTCTTTGTTTTACAACATTGAAGAGTTACATCATCACTTTTCGAAATGCAATTCATAGTGTCTAATTATATTGTGAGTTTTTTCTTGTAAATCAATTTTTGTGAACCCACGGATAGATCAAAAAGTCATGTTGTTTATGAATATGAGTTCCATCATGGAACCAATGCATCCCAGACAGCACAAAGATGTGGCGAATGAGTGCATTGTACGTCGATGGTTTGAGAAGTTCCAGTCTGGTGACTTTACTCTTGAAATTCAGTCCCATGGTAGACCTGAGACCAAGGTGGATAATGATGAGCTGGAAACTGTAGTGGAAACAGATACATTTCAAACTACGCATGAGTTAGCAGCAAGGTTTGATGTTTCAATTCCAACTGTATTGGACTATCTGAAACAAATCAGCAAAGTAAAGAAGCTGGACAAGTGGGTACCACATAACTGAACATGCATCAAATGACACGTCTTGAAACTTGTTATTCTTTGCTGTCATGGCTTAAAAACAAGCCATTTTTGCATCGTATTGTTACGTGTGATGAAAAATGGATTCTCCTCAACACTGGCAAGCATTCTGCACAGTAGTTGGATAGAGACAAAGTGCCAAAACACAATCCAAAGACAAATATTCACCAAAAAATGGTAATGGTGTCTGTTTGGTGGACCAGCACTGGTGTCATCCACTACAGCTTCATGAGACCTGTTAAGTCAGTTACAGCGGATGTATACATCAACCAACTGGATGAAATGATGAGTGAATTTGCAATTAAACAACCAAGATTGGTCAATAGAGACAGGCCTATTCTCTTGCAAGTCAATGCTCGACCACATTTTGCACAAAGAACGCTACTCAAGTTACAGGAACTTGGAAGTACTCTGTCATCCACCATAGTCACCAGACCTTGCACCAAGTGACTATCAAATTTTCCAGGCATTAGACAACTTTTTGCAAGGGAAAAACTTCATATCTGAAGAAGATGCAAAAACAGCCTTTCATGATTTCATCACCTCTTGCTCTTCAGAATTCTTCGCTGGTGGCATAAATAAGCTACCAATAAAATTGCAACATTGTATTGATAATTTAGGTACATACTTTGATTAATTGCATTGCTTTTTTTGTTGAGATAAAGTAAAATAAACTTTCAGTTCAAAATTGGACATTTCGTTTTTAATGACCTGATATATATGTATGTGCGTGTGTATGGGGAGGTGGATGGATGGATACGTGTGTGTGTGTGCCTTCATGCTTGTGTTTTCCCACCACTACCACTTGACTACTTTGGTGTTTTTTTGTTTTGTTTTGTTTTTTTACATCACCCATAACCTAGCAGTTTGGCAAAGGACACCAGTAAAATAAGTCCCAGTCTTAAAAGTAAGTCATTTTTTCAACTAAACCCTTCTGGGTCGATGTCTTCGACTAAGACCTTTGAGGCAATGCCCCAGTATGGCCACAATCCAATGATTGAAACAATGAATAAAGAGGGAAAAAAGATCAGATATAAACACAAATGTCATAATTAGAGAGAACAAGCGGTGTTAACTGACATTATTGTTTAGCTGAGGAAGCAAGGGAGGCAACTTGATGGACATTACCTGTATTGCCCAGGATTGTAGATAACTGTGACAGGGGAGACAAAATCGATGAAAGATTGAATCTTGAGTGATAGCAGAGGTAGGATTAGCAATGATAGAAACCAGACAGATGAAGGACAAAAGTATAACTGACTGAAAACACAGGTGGAGACAAGTAATTCTTAAACAAGCCAATAAGGTAGTTTCTGTGTAATCATTCAACCTGCTACATACAGCAAATTTCTTTCAAATTATATCCTGTGTCTTACATAGAGAATACAACTGACAATGTGGTCCCTGATACGAAAGACACGTTAAATAATGGCGTCTTAGATACTTCAAAAAAGATTGGATGGTAACAACTGGAGCACTGTCGATCATATAAGCTTGCATGATTAGGGCTGACCTGACACTAAACCACAACCTGTTCTTACATACCATACTCTCTCTTTTACTCTTTTACTTGTTTCAGTCATTTGACTGCGGCCATGCTGGAGCACCGCCTTTAGTCAAGCAAATCGACCCCAGGACTTATTCTTTGGAAGCCTAGTACTTATTCTATCGGTCTCTTTTGCCGAACCGCTAAGTTACGGGGACGTAAACACACCAGCATTGGTTGTCAAGCGATGTTGGGGGGACAAACACAGACACACACATACACACAAACACACACATACACATATATATATATATATATATATATATATATACATATATACGACGGACTTCTTTCAGTTTCCGTCTACCAAATCCACTCACAAGGCTTTGGTCGGCCCGAAGCTATAGTACAAGACACTTGCCCAAGGTGCCACGCAGTGGGACTGTACCCAGAACCATGTGGTTGGTAAGCAAGCTACTTACCACACAGCCACGTGCCCATCAGAGTGATATGGTGATTTAAAAGGACAGCAATTATTGTGCCTTTCAGAGATGTACTTGCAGGCAAATGACTTGACCTGAGATTTCATTAAACAATTACGTGGAATACTTAATTAGTTCTTCAAAAACACAGCAAAGATTATTAACTTCACTCAAACATTCATTTAGATGCAACAAAAATTTTGATACCAAAAAATAAATGTTTAAGTGATATTGACTGTCTTTGTGTATTTTTGAATTATATTTCCATTAATTATCATTATAATAATTGATAACCACAAAGATGATAATTCTTCCTTTAATTATTCCACATTGCTCTTTACAGTTTGGTGCATGGTTCAGTGAAGCATAAACTCTCGTGGTCAACTCCACCAGAATCAGTTCCATTTGATCCAGTCCTGGTTACACTTGCTGAGGTTTGTTGAATTTATTTCTCCTTTTTGTCTTTAGTTCATTTTTTTTTTTAGCCTTCGCTGTTAAGAACTTACTGAGGAACTGTCTTCATTGTCCTCCTCATTTATCTCATTTATATATACATACATATATATATACAGGAGTGACTGTGTGGTAAGAAGTTTGCTTCCAAACCATATGGTTCCAAGTTCAGTCTCACTGCGTGGCACCTTGGGCAAGTGTCTTTTACTATAGCCTTGTCATAGATTTGGTAGACGGAAACTGAAAGAAGTCCGTCATGTGTATGTGTGTATATATATATATATTTGTATGTGTGTCTTATTATTTTCATCATCATCATTATTATCATCAGCATCAGAAGCAGTAAGGTGGCAAGCAGCCAGAATCAATAGGACGCCATACTAAATGGTTTGCAGTATCTAATCTGTCTTTACATTACAAGTTCAAATTCCATCAAGGTTGACTTTTCTTCTCATTCTTTCTGGATCGAAAAAATGCAAAGCAGTTGTGCACTGTTATCAATGTCATTGACTAGCCCCTCCCTATAAAATTTCAGGCCTTGTGCCTGAAATTTTCTACAGTAGAAAGAATTATTACTATTGTTATCATTATTATCAAGGTGGTGAGCTGGCAGCATCATTAGCATGCTGGACAAAATGCTTAGCAGTATGTGGTCACTATATTCTGAGTTCAAATTCTGCTGAGGTTCACTTTTCCTTTCATCCTTTCAGGGTCGATGAAATAAGTATCAATCACACACTGGGTCAATGAAATCGACTACCCCTTTCCACAGAAATTTCACGCCTTGTGCCTATAGTAGAAAGGATTGTTAGATGCACCCAGTGCAAGCTATGGACACATAAGAGGTGCAGCAATATCAAAGGAAGGTTAACTAGGAAGTTAGTTTTCGTTTGTAGATGTTCAGGAGCTATAAACACTGTAAATGTGCAGAAAACAACTTCTGCCACATTCCAGGGAGAAAAACTAGAAGTGGTTGATAGCTTCCGCTATCTTGATGACCAAATTAGTAGTGGGG
>NC_068994.1:31253189-31257668 GCF_001194135.2 Octopus bimaculoides
CGTGATGGCACTTGTGCCGGTGGCACATGTAAGGACATTCGAGCGAGATCGTTGCCAGTGCCGCTGGACTGGCTCCCGTGCAGGTGGCACATAAAAGACACCATTTTGAGCATGGCCGTTGCCAGTACCGCTTGTCTGGCCTTCGTGCCGGTGGCACATAAAAGCACCCACTACACTCTCGGAGTGGTTGGCCTTAGGAAGGGCATCCAGCTGTAGAAACTCTGCCAAATCAGATTGGAGCCTGGTGTAACCACCTGGTTTACCAGTCCTCAGTCAAATTGTCCAACCCATGCTAGCATGGAAAGCGGACGTTAAACGATGATGATGATGATGATGGTGATTATTATTATGGTGGCAAGCTCCAGACAAAATACTTAATGGCATTTCATCTGTTTTTATGTATCAGGTTCAAATGCTGCTGGGATCAACTTTGCTTGTCATCCTCTAAAATTTCTACCCTTCTGCCAAAATTTGAAACCATTACTTTTATTATTATTATTTTTATTATTATTAAGGCAGAATTGTTACTGCTCTGGACCAAATGTGTTGTGGCATTTCTTCTGGCTTTGTGTTCTGAGTTCAAATGCCATTGAGGTTGACTTTGCCCTTCCAGGTCAAGTCAATAAAACAAGTACCAGTTGAGCACTGAAGTTATCACTATTGACTAATTTACTCTCACCAAAATTTCCGGCCTTGTGCTTGTAGTAGAAAGGATTATCATTATTATTATTATTTCATTGACCTGCTGTATTTAACAAGTAATTATTTATTGACCAACTTCATAAAGGACAAAAGTTGTTAAGAGAATACGGTGCTGGTGATGATCTTAGAATTAAACAGAACAACACTGTTTCAAATATTCTTTTCTGTTGATTCTGTTTCACCAGGGTCTTAGAGAAACTGTACACCCTTACAGATTTGTTGCCAAACAAGGGTTCAAGGAGCTGCTAGACGTACCCGAAGCAGATCAGAAATGTATCGCTGTTCTACCAAAGTTAATACAACCTCTCCGGGCTGCTCTAGTGAGTATTTTTTTTTATCCATTACTACCACTATTATTATTATTACTACTACTACTAATAATAATAATGATACTTTAAAGGCACAAGGCCTGAAATTTGTAGGGAGAGGACTAGTTGATTATCTTGACCCCAGTATTTCACTGGTACTTAATTTATCAACCCCAAAAGGATGAAAGGCAAAGTCAACCTCGGCAGAATTTGAACTCAGAACATATCAACAGACAAAATACCACTAAGCATTTCACTCAGGTTGCTAACAACTCTGCCTGCTCGCCACCTTCCATAATAATAATAATCATCATCATCATTATATTATAAAAGAGAAGCTGATTTCCATCTGTCTGACCCTCACAAGATATATGTAGAAGGCGGGAAAAAGTGGAGGAATCAAGAAGGAAGATAATTCATGTCATAACATATATGTAGAAGAGGGAAGAAATGGAGGAATCAAAAGGGGAGATAACTCATGTCACAACAAATTAGTAGAGAAAAAGTTGTTGAGAGAGATTGTGTGTGAAAGATAGATAGGTAGTGTTATCACCATAGTGACTAACAAGTTTTAATTAAAAAAACAAGAATTTTAACTGTATCTACTTGATTCAGTGTTCATGTACAGACAATTTTAAATTGTTAATAGCAGAGTGGATGACCCTGAAAACCAGTGTATACATGCAAACCAAACAGAATTCAGCAGCACAGCCAAGAAGAAACAAGATGAAAGCAAAAGAACTTTGACAAGGAATGTTCTTTATCACAAAGTTATTATATGATATATTGTTCAGTGAATATACTTATTGTGTAGAATATGAAAAAAAGTATTTTAGAAAAATGCTGTTGTTCAACAGTATTCAAGTTGTTATTAATCTTCATTGGGAAAGTCAATCTAAACATTATTTGAAAAATTTATTAAGGTATATGTATGATTAACAAATATTTTTACAGACAATGTAGGAACTGGTAAAGACCTAGTAGTAGTAATTATTATTATTATTATTATTTAAGACAGTGAGCCGGCAATCATTAGCACACCAGGCAAAATGCTTAGCAGTATTTCATGTCTTCACGTTCTGGTTCAAATGCTGCAGGAGTCAATAAATTAAGTACCAGTTACGCACTGGAATCAATGTAATCAACTGGTCCCCTCCCCCAAAATTTCAGGCCTTGTGCCTATAGTAGAAAGGATTATTATTATTATCATTATTTGCCTTTGCTTTAATTTGTACAAGCTGCACCCAAGTCTCAACCAGAGATGTCAAATGACGGCAAGTTTTTGCATCTAAAGATGCAAACAGGTGAGGTACCATGCAACTGAAAAATTAATGCCTAAAATCAATCCTTTTTTTTAATAAAATTTATAATAAAACTGAATAAGATTATATTTACATGGAGAAGAAATTACATGGAATAAATATTATTATTATTGTTGTTATTAAACCTAGAATTAACTACATCTTGGGAAATGTATGTGACAAATGTTAACAAAAATGTACTCGATGTTGTGCATGAATGCCTTAGCAATGTTTATAAATTTTAGTATTGCTATTATCTAGAATATTTCAATGTCTTTCTGTTATTTGTAATCTGTCAATGTCCTTACAGCAGTCATTTATGCATCCGTTGGCCATGGTATCACAGTGGTTTGACCAGGGCTGGCAAACTGGAAGGCTGTACCAGACTCCAGTCTGATTTGGCATGGTTTCTACAGCTGGATGCCCTTCCTAACACCAACCACTCCAAAAGTGTAATAGGTGCTTTTACTTGCTACCAGCATGGATGCCATTTGTGTGACACCAGTATCTGCCTCGACTGTGATTTTATTTGATGGGTCTTCTTCTCAAGCACGACATAATGCAAAGATCTCATTCATTGCCTCCATGAGGTCCAGCACTTAAAAGGCGCTTTTTACATGTCACTGGCATGGATGCCAGTTACATGACACCAGCATCAGCCACAACTGATCAAGACATTTCTTAACTGCTATAAAGTTTTGTTTTGCTTCTGTTATTATCATCATCATCATCATTATTATCATCATCACCACCATTATTACCATTTAGGCAGGAAGCTGGCAGAATCATTAGCCCATCAGACAAAGCGCTTAGCAGCATTTCTTTTGGCTCTTTATGTTCTGGGTTCAAATTCTGACAAGTTCAGGTCTGCCTTTCATACTTATTGGGTTGATAAAATAAAGTACCAGTTGAATACTGGGGGTTGATGTAATCAACTTACTCCTCTCACTGAACTTACTGGCTTTGTTCCAAAATTTGAAACCCTTATTATTATTATCATGCTATGGTCAACTTTGCCTTTTTGTTGTCTAGGATGGTTGAAGAAATGAAGTACCACTCATTCACTGAAATCAGTTAAACTGACTGCAGTCTTTCCCAAAAGTGTATGGCCATTGTACCCAAAGTAGAAATCATCTTAGGTATTTCTTAATTGCAATTTCTTAATTGCATTCCGTCAAATGTATGGAGTTAAAGTGAAAAAACTTTACTTTCTGAGTTCAAATACCACTGAGGTTGACTTTGCTTTTCATCCTTCTGGGGGTCAATAAAATAAGTATCAGTCAAGTACTGGGGCCAATGGTTTCGACTAATACCCTCCCCTCAAAATTGTTGGCCTTGTGCCAATATTTGAAACAATTATTATTATTCTATTCTTTTTAACTCTTGTTTTGTTGGAATTCCTGGAGTCTTGCATGCATAGTGGGCTTGCTACCTGCAACCTACAGTAGTATGCTATCTGTTTTTCAACTTATACTTTCCTGATGATTCTGGCCATACTAAGGAAGCAAACCTTTTATAACAGCTCTACTAGGCATTCTATTTCGATTTCCATTATATTCCTCTTGGTGCTTTCTGATACCATCCCCAAGGATCCAACAATAATTGGCATATTATTATTGTTGTTGTTATCATTATTGTCATCATCATCATTATACTTCATTGAATAGTATGGTTATAAAATCCTGTATGCTTTTGTTTGTTTTTCTTCTTCATGTTAACTGTCAGGCCTTAACAAAAAGCCTTAAGCAGAAAGTACCTTTCTAAAATTATGAGCTGCTCTAAAAAGGAGATATCTCTATTTTTAAATCAGAATTTTTTTGTACTTCTATGTTTTCAAGAGTTTTTTTGTACCTCTTTGCTTTCAATGTTTTTGTCTGAAAGAATTACAACATCTAATATAAGTCATTCTCTCTTTTTTATGTCTCTTAGGATATCTGGTCTGAAATGCTGATAAAATTGTGATATTTTTTTTTCTCTTTTTTCTCTTTTCTAGACTCATCGTGACGATAATGTATTTGAGAACGGACTAGAAGCACTCAGCCAGATTAGTGCCACAACTAAAGATGCCCTTAATATTCACCTGAAATCATTTCTGCTTGCTGTAGGTTCATTTGATTTTGTTTTTTCTTTCTTTGACAGACAGACACACACACACACACACACATCTT
>NC_068994.1:31257678-31271376 GCF_001194135.2 Octopus bimaculoides
CTTTGACAGACAGACACACACACACACACACACATCTTTAGTCAATCAGTCAGTCCATCCCTTGCATGTTTGCACATCAGGTAGCAGATCCCCTCCAATGTTCTTAATAGGTTGCGCTCTATGTTTCCCCACTGTCTGTTGACAGCTTTAGGTTCAGTGCTATATAACCCATGGTCTTCCCCTACTTCCTCCTGCTGATGTTCATCAACCATCTGTCTGCTGCAACATGTGATCAGCCAATCACATCCGTTGTTCCATTATTATGTCTTAGAATCTTGGTGACGATATTCTTCTGTTTGCATGTTGTGTCATAATGACATCAGTGCAACGCATGGCAGGTGGGTATCATATGTAACATCGTCTTTAGCTGAAGTCTAATTTTCCAGCAAATCAAAGAATGATCCATGTCACAGTCAGTTCTCTAGAAGAATCAAATCATAAGCACATATCTCAAGTGGCAACGTTTTGTGAATATCAGGTCAGTAGGTATCAATGTCTGAAGTGGGAAAATCTCCAAGACACTTTATGCTGATCTTCATTTTGGAAGTTATTATTAGTGACAAACAATCCATAGAATGTGCAAAACTCAAGCAACTGTTGTCTGCTGTCATTTATGCTTGTTCCTGGAAGCTTGGTCAGAAGTCATGATTGGTACCCACTTTAACACTTAAGTTGCCCATCAACAGCAGCTATTCCCGATTTGGGGTCTCCTGAATTATCCTTGAGAGTTGGTCATAGAATTCATCTTTTGTAGAGTTGGGGGTCTAGGCATAGACACTGACAATGTTGACAGATCCGTCAAATGTATGGAGTTAAAGTAAAAAAATGTATCTGGTCCCTCTTTCATTGGGCTTCACTATCTTCAGTAGTGAGTTTCTAAACCCTTTTCCTACTAGAAAATAATATAGTCTTTCTCATTTAAAGTTCCTGATTCTGCAACATATTTTCTGTTGGATTTCAATGCCCACATATATTTTAATAGTTCATTGTTAATCACTGCTGTCTTTCACATGTCACTGATTTTCATAGAATTCTCTTCAGGAAGAACACCTGGCTCAAAAAGTTCCATCCTACCTGTGCCAGTATAGAAAAGCAGACATATAAATGATGATGTTATTTTTATATATATATATATATATATATATATATATTGAAGGTTCATAAGTATATTACAATTCCTAGCTGGAAAGGCAACTACTACTAGTTTCAAATATAAAGGTCTGGACCCTCTTCAGGTTGTGAGGTTGGACAAGGGAATTCAGAATTTTCTTCCAGGAATTGTCATATATTTTTGACTATCTACAACATTCCCCTCTATGCCCCCAAATGCTCTTTACTTTGGATTTACCAAACCAGGATCATAATATACACCTATACAAAAAGGTACAAGAGTAAAGGTGATGTTTTAGATAGAAGTCATTACACAAGTACCAAATTGTTAGACCAGGTCATGAAAGTTACAGAAAGAGTTTAGAGCCTAATTAATTAAGAAGCTAATTAGGTTAGATAAGATGCAGTTTGATTTTGATTCAGAGAGAAGTACAACTAATGCCCTCATTCTAGTGAGACAATTGCCAGAAAAGTACTTAGCTAAAAATAAGCCATTGTAGTTGGACTTTGTTGACCTGGAGAAAATTTCAACAAAGTCTTTTGTTCTGTATTTGGTGGTCTCTGAGGAAGCTAGGTCTAAACAAATGGAATGTGAAAACCATAGAAGCTATGTAAAGGGTTGCTGTCAGTAAGGTGAGGGTCACTGACAAGTACAGCGATGTATGTATATAAAGTACAGATAAGCTTTCACCAGAGCTCATAACAAGAATTTGAGACTGGTTGTCCTTGTGAACTATTGTGTGCTAAGGACCTTGTCCTTATATCAGAATCTATGATAGAATTAAAAAGAAATTCCCAGTGTGGAAACAAAATTCAGAATCAAAAGGCCTTAAAGTTAATGTGGTAAAGAGTTCTAGCCAGCAGGAAAACAGACAAGACTCTTCTCTCTGCAGGAAAATATTCCACTAGTGTTGGTGTTATAAAAAAAAGCAGCCAGTTCACTCTGTGAAGTGGTTAGTGTTAGGAAGGACATCCAGCCTTAGAAACTTTGCTAAAACAGACATTGGCGATTGATATGGTCTTCCATCCAAACCATTCAATGCATACCAGCATGGAAGACGGATGTTAAATCATAATGATGATGTTGATACATATAATTTAGGCCCCTCCACACACACACACACACACACACACACACACTTATACTAAGTTACAAATATATGCAAACAAATAAAAATGAATAAACTATGTATATATTTTAAACACAAGCCTAATAAATACATCCATCCTATCTTTGTCATGTGACACTATTTTTCTGACTGTCACAGTTGGCCAAACGCCGGATGGAGAAGAAGTACAGAGATAAAGTAACTGAAGTGCTGGAGGATCTGGAACAGAATGGTGGCACTGTGAGTATCTTTGTCATTTATGTTACACAGATTAACTTCAGGCTGGAGTCAATTCTAGGGAAACATCTAGAGCAGTGGTTTTCAAATGGGTTCCATATGACCCTTAGGGGTTCATATAAGATTTAGTTGTTGGAAATTATGTATAACAAATCAGGTTACTCTTCTCAATACACAAAATATTTTAGCAATATTCTCATTCAATTCCTAATGATAGCTATATGTATAAAAGAGAGATTCTATCTGTTTGTGTTTGTTTGCCTACCAAAATGAAAGTAAATGGTTCAAGGGAAGCTATTATATATATATGTATCTATTATCATTATTATTATAATTATTATTATTATTATTAACTTTATTATCTATTATTCATTTCTTTGTCCACCAAAATGAAAGTGAATGGTTCAAGGGAAGCTATTTTGTATATATATCTATTATTATTATTACTATATATATATATATATAACAGAGATATTCTGTCCATTTCTGTGTTTGTTTGTTCAAAATTATACTATGGTACATAAAAATAATTTCTGTTTAACAGGTTTAGATGGTCATGGTCTCACATGGTGAAACCATCTAATAACAACTCCGTTCAGAAAGCTGGAATAATACATATACGTACCAGAGGGGAGAGAGACACACACAACCAAATAGAATGTTCAACAGAAGATTTATTGATATGTTAACATGTGTGTCTGTGTGTGCATCATGTATACAGAATAATAGACCGGCCATCATGAGAACAAAGTGTATGTGTGTATAGGCATGGATGTATGCATGTGCATTAGGTACATATAAGAATAGCAATGAAGTGGACAGTGAAAGAGTCTATAATGAGAAGTTAGAAGAATGTTCATAGACATAAGAAATGAGAGTACCAGTTTGTAACCAATTGTACAGGGTAATTGAAATACTGTATCAAGTTGCAGTGATGATGCAAAGCTGGTTGCCGTACATGTTGTACGTGAAGTTGAGGCTGTAATACTGCTTCTTGGGTCACTTGGTACAGGAGTTCTTGCAGGTTGTATATTCACTGTTGATCCATGGTGAAGTACTTCACAAACAATGAAGTATTAGAACCTGTGCAAGTTGCTGGTTGAGCTGTGTACATAGAGAGATGATGTTGACAACATTAAGAAGATAATGGTGGCAACACAGATGGAGGTTGCCGTAATGCTGTTGGACGGGTGTTGTCATCTGGTGTTATTGCTGGAACTAACTGTGTCTTGTGTGGTCAGTGGCTGGACCTTAAAGAGTCTGGAACTAAAGATCTCAAGACAAGGAGAAACTGGGTTTTTATAAGGAGCTGTGAGCTCTAACTGGGTTGAGAACAGGCTGTCTCATGTGATCTATTTAGGGGTTCTGACTGATTATACGCTGCGTATTGACACAACAGAGTAAGAGACAAATTGTGCCAATACCAAACAGAGTAGTGGTCATAATGGGGTCCAAATAGTGGCCAAAGGTTAGCTGTTATCTGCTATGCTGGGATACACATATATATAATAAAGGGGAGAGAGGAATTTCACTCAATCGTTCACTACACAGGTATCACATTGAAAGCTATTAAATTACAAAGTGTTTGTGTTGTTTATAATAAACTTTATTTTACATTTCTTGCCCACAAGTGATTATGTCTGCTCTTTAGCATACTTCTGTATGTCATCTCAAATCATGATCACAGGAAAAGTTGTTGATAATTCTTATCAACTAAAACAAAGCTGATAAATATGCACAAGTGTTGCAAAATAAGTTTAATTACCAATAAACATCAGCTTGGATAGCACTTTATTCAACCGACAGAGGAAGATGACCAATCAAACTGATTATGTAAATAGAATTCTGATTGGTTGAAAGTGTCTTCTTGTCTCAAGCTCTGATTTTCTGCCTATTCTTGTCAGAACCTTTGATATGGAGTATCGAAATTTTAATCCCTTTCACACTTATAAAATGTCAAGTAAACTTTAAAATTTGTCATTACCGTTTTAGCTGGGAGACCAAACTGATAGTTTGGTAACCCGCTAAAATAAACATTAAAAACCGAAAGGAGAAAATAAACAGCTTTGTAAATTTAACTCAGTGTTTATTGAACAAGAGAGGTACACAATTTAAGAAGTGACTTGTTAGAATATACACATCTGTGAGGAGACATAAACAAAAATAGCAAAGATCTATTATGCCAAAAGAACTGGTAATACATACATTACAAGTGTTCTATGAAGAGAACATAAGATTGCTGCATAATTCAACATGAATGTGAAACGACATTAAACATCGTTTAAGGTAAATGAAGGTTTCTGTAGGAATGCTAAGTCATATTCACTTAGTGAGTTTACATGTGCAAGGATGAATTTTGATGTTGTCGTTGTCGGCGTTAGATGCAGTAAGAGCTGATAGTGGTGATGTCAGCGGTGAGGAATTTCAATGTGTTGTAACATGGAGAAAGTGAGTAAATAGCTTCCTGGTGCAAACGCAAGCTAGACTCTCTAAGTGGAAAAAAATTATCTATTTAAGGAAATTGCTAGGCTCCATTGCGATTGCTAGATGCTCCAAGCAATATAAAATATGGCCCAAACCATGATTACCAGCATGAATATCATGTATTTAACCATTTTATGATTTTAGTAAATTTATACAGAAAACATAAGCATTATACCATCCAGCATAAATAAAAGTCAAATACATTATATTTTTTCTGTAAAAACCTATTCTGACATTAAATGAGTCCACTTCCTGTATGAATGTTTACATTTGTATATAATTTTACAAAAAAAATTTCTAAAAAAAATTCTGGAAACGATCTACTCATGTAATTTAAGTTTATTTTTGTTTTTGCGGAAAAAAAGTGCGTAAATTACATGGGTTTCTATGGTATTTTTTAGAACCACAAAGAATGATTAACAGTTAAGTAAATTTAACATAGAATGTTTACCACCACACTTAATTTTATACCCTTAGTTGAGCAGTATGTAAGGCGAAAATATGCAGGTTTCACTTAATTGAGCCTCAAGCCTTTTTTGACGCCCTTTGTAAGAATGTCCAGGCATAAATGTAGACAGCCATTATATTGTGTTTACCTTCAATAACAGCATAAAACAATAAGCTGGAGATTCACCTTTAGAACTGCAATTTTATAAATGAAGTTCTAGCTTATCGTATTATGGTTATATCTGCATCGTCGTCCCCCACCTCAATCGGTGCCCAGGACACTTGCTCCCCTAGTTAAACTACTGCATGTATATCAGTGTATTTGGAGAAAACAAAGGAATCAAAGACAATACAAAGTGATGTAGATTGACTAAGAGAGAAAAAGAAAAAATAAGTGAGGGAGAAAATGATTCATGTATTTGATGATAGACAGCATAAGATGCAGTAAGAAGGTCAATAAAGTATTTGGTGACAGACAGCAGAGGAAATTGCAGCTATAGTCTTAATATTAAAATGTCATTATCTGATGGGAACAAAACATCTTCATTTATATTTGTCTATAATTTATGGCTGTCACAAACAAACCCCATAATTTTTATGGATACTGCACTGCTCTGTGTGTGTGTCGATATATATATATATACTTTACTTAAAAGTGGCAGAAATATAACAAAAGCTGTTACTCAGAGTTTATATATATAAACACACTCTCACACATAAATTAATTCAAAATCACGTATTCTGGGAAAGAAGAAATGGGTTTAGTGGATAGTGCAAGATCTGGGTGGGAAGACATAGGTGACGAGAGGAGAAAGCAGTTGAATTGGGTAGTTCTTGATGTAACAGGTCAATTTAATCCATTTTCATGAAGTTCTTTTTTGTTTGATCCTTACAGGAAACGCTGGTAATTATAAAATCCAAGATCCCTACATACAGCTCCATTAACAGATGAAAGACCAGGTGAAGGGATATATCTGGTGGATATCTGTCAGTCATGTGACCTGCTTCAGTGTGAAATGTGAAAAAGTAAAGCAAAGGGGAGGAAAAGAAGATGTGGAGGAGAGAGACTACTACTTATTTCAGTCTTTAAAGCCTGTTCTTTACTTCTTTCCAACCAAATTATACAACTATGATGTCAACAAGCCTTCATATCAGCTATTTTGTCACATTTAAGTATCTATTTCTGATAATTGTATAAAAACCACCCAATGCATCTTCAAGTCTTTTTCACATTTTTATGAAGTAATTGATAGCAAAGAAAAGAATACTAAATTTATTTTTACAGGAGCAGGTTGGAGATGGGGGGGCTAAATGTTTGTCATTTGAACACTGATTTGAATGTCTTAAGTAAATTCTTTGCCCAATCTGGTAAAAGATAGCTCATCTGTTTCCTTTCCATTCATTTGCTGGATAACTCAAAATAACAACTGAAAAAATATATTTTGTTATTGTAAAAATTTCCTTTCATTTGCTGTTGTTGTAGTCATCATTTATATTAAGAATATCTTTCAAGTTAGGCTTGAAGATAGAACATGAAATCAGCCTTGAAATGATGAGGGTAGTAGTAACTAATGTTGATCTCTATTGGGAACCTTCAGCTGGATCATACAGTTATATGACAACATTGATTCGATTGTTCGGGTGAACGGTTTTCTTTCTAAGCCGTTCTGTATCAAACATTTTCCGGGTTAATCTTTGCTCCAGCCACCATCTCGTAAACCTTAATGGTTTCACCTATCGTTTGTAGGTGTTCCATCATGGTCATGATGATGGTGATGTCATCCGCATATGCTGAAACCGTGGTTCCCTCGAGATGCCACTCAACTTTCGCAGTAACGGCTCCAGAGCCATCACATACAAAAGCGGCGAGTATATGTAGAAAATTTTGTTAAAAACTATCCATTTTCTGGATGTTATGAGGCAACAATGTCAGGGCATATACATCTGTAGTAATGCCCTTTTATTTATACGATTTTTTTTCATTTCATATTTATTTCATTCATTGTTTGCAATAGTCTCTCTCCTCACACATATACTGCAAAGCTTACAGTTAGGCTGCTGAATTGAAATCTCTATGTTGCTTTGAGGGGAAGGTAAAACTTGACAAATTGCGTCTCCTATTGTTGGACTACCACGATGTTTGTTTAAAACAGAGAGATAATGACTGTGATAAAATAATGAAAGCAATATTTACTAAGCAAGTGAGCATTGTTATACAAAGAAATAATTAGACATAAAATATAAAAATTATTAGAATTGGGAATCAAATGTGAAAATATTATCAAGGGGCTAGCAGAAAACTGCTCAGAGGGTGGTCTTTCTGCTAGTATATATATATAACATGTGTGTATAAGTTGACATAGTGCTTTGAGGTAATTTGTCTTTCATTCCTAATCTTCTATGAAAGTATGTCTGGCCAGAGGGAAATATTGCCTTACTTAGAAACAGGTGAGTGTCAGTAAGAGGAAGGACATCCAGCCATAGAAAATTTGCCTCAACGAATTCCAACCGACCCATGTGAGCATGGAAAAGTGAATGTTAAAACGATGATAACAACAATGACGATGATGATGGCAATGATGATGATCTCATTCTTTGTAAGTTCTAATCTAATGTAAGCATTTTGCTAGGTTTCAAACCAGGATATTTTTCAGACTCTAGCTGCCAAGTCTTTACTAGGTACCTGTATAAAGTGATTTTTTTCCTATCTGTTGCTTAATTCTACCATAATTAGATTTAAATACAATGTCTGTGCTCTTTGAAAGCTCTCAAAAGCTTGCATAACTCACCTTGTTTTATATTAAGTTAATTCTTTCAGGAACATTCAACAAAAGACTCTCCTTGTGTTTTAAGGAATTTTGAAAATAATCAAGAATTTAAAGGGATTTAGTAAAATGATTAACATTTTGGTATTTAACATACTCAAGATAAGTATTTGGTGCATAACAAAAGATTATTTCATAAAATTATGATAGAAGGTTCTAAATTGACTATGAACATTTTAAAATAGGTAAATTTTTGTATCACAGAATCTGACACCAGGTTGGGTTCAAAAGGGTGAAAGAATTTAAGTCCAGATTATAGTTTCATTTTAATAGGAGTATAACCTTTTAGCCATTAGATTATTTTGTCAAAAGTATGCTTTTTTATTCACATTGTTTAAATTAATCATGCATTATCTCATAGCTTTGAAATTTTGATGATGTGATTGTATATTTTTACAATAGCATGGGAGGGTAGGTATGATAGGCTGAATCTGGCTGGCTAGAACATAAAACAAGTAGCATATTTGGACCAGATATAGCCAGTTTAAATGCTAAAGGGTTAATGGAGGAAAGTTTTGTCTATTATATAGGCAAGTCAAGCAACTATATAGAACTCCCTTCCTAGCTCATGACAATGATATATGCATCATCATCATTATTGTAATCATCAATTTTATCCTTTTTTTTTTTTTCCATAACCACATATGTAGAAGTTTGCTATCACACTACACACAACTAACTAGATATAATGGTTTCAAATTTTGGCACAAGGCCACTAAGTTCAAAGGAGGGACTAAGTCAATTAAATTAACCACAGTGTTCAATTGGTACTCATTTTATCAAGGCTGAAAGGCAAAGTTGACTCCAGCAGAATTTGAACTCAGAACGTAAAGCCAGACGAAATTCCACAAAGCATACTAATGGTTCTGTCAACTTGCCACCTTAAACTCGCTGGATATAATGGCATCTTATATATACCATGTTTGAGCATTCAATATTTTTTTTTTTTTTTTAAGAAACCATTTTTTTTCACACCTAAGAACAAAACTAATTATTTAATGACACTGGTGGCAAGTATGATCCACACCTGTTTTTTTTTTTTTGTTTCCATTTATTAAAAAAAAAACACAACTAGTACAGGCATCCCCACTTCCTCATGCTATAGAAATGGCAACATTCCAGAAAATCTTATCATAACATGGTATCTTGTAATGTGAAATCTATTTCCCTCATGCACTTCCATGTAATATAACATGGAAATTAATAACATGGTATGGAATTCCTTGTTACAGCAAAATTTTCAGTAATGTAATACTTCCATAACATAGGGGATGACTATTTATATTCCATGACATTTTTAACGTTTCCAGCATGGCTCCTTATGTTGAAGGAAACAGGCTTACCTAAAATGTTAGTTTCCACTTCTCATAGTACACACCATATGGAGAAAGCTTCTATCACCACTTTACCTTCAGTGAAATCTCCTTCAAATTGTTCTTCATCAGTTTAAATAACCAATTTACAGAATGGACAAAAGTCAGCTTTTATACTCTATAAAGTAATTAGTGTTAGGAAGAACATCCAGCTGCAGAAATCATGAAATCATGCTGAAATTGGACTGCACAATGAAAATGTGACCTTCTGGCCTGTTTTGAAGGCAAGTACCTCCAAATATGAATTGACATGGGCCATGACAACCCTTCAGTACTATTCCAGCTTGGAAAACAGATGTTAAGTAACATTTTAAATACACACACACATACATGCACATATGTATCAGTTCAAAAATGTTTGGGACATGTTTGATTTGTAAACAAGCAACTTCACTGCAATCTGTCATGGAGACAAAATTCTTGCTTTAAGCAAAACGTGTTAAAAAACATTAAAGTCAGTTCAGAGACTCCATCCACTCTGGTTGATTGGTAGATGCATTTTGAGCTTTTGCTCTCTGCAGTTACAGATACCAAGCAGGGCAACTCTCAACTGACTGGAAGTTTTAACTTCCTCATAAGAGATCAATAAATAATATTTACTGATTACATGGTACAGCCACTGGGCCAGAGCAAAATACCTGGACAGCACCCAAAGCAGTAATGTAAACTAAACAAACTTTACTTAGTGGCCATGAATGACAGCTTGGTATACATAGATGATGAAGCATAACAATGCAGAAGTGCATGCATCCTACAATCCAGTGATATCATTCATAACCTAGTAATGTTTCCACTCATACTGTCTCTAAAGATAATTTTCAGCGTATTGTAATAGTTGGCATTAGGAAGGGCTTCCAGTTGTAAAAACTATGCCACAGTGAAGCTTGGTGCACTCTTCTGGCTTGCCAGCTCCTGTCAACCCATCCAACCCATGCCAATGATGATGACAATTGTTTATCAGTCCAGACGTACACAAACATGTTAAATATGATTTCATATAACTCTGTACACACATATATACATATACGAGGTAGTATTAAAGCATTCCCGGACTAGTTATGCTTACTAAAAAATAACTTATTTACGTAAGTGTAGGTCTGATACTATACTAAGCTAACAGTATCTGTATGGGACAATGCAGATTTAGCTAATAGTGTCAGTATGATACCATATTGACTAAGCTAATAATACCAATTTAATACTACACTGAGATGCTAACAGTGTTGATATCATAGAATGCTGGCTTAACTTTGTTTATCTAGCCAAGATTTATTGATTCTGAAGAGTCAAAACAATATCTACACATTGTGTCTATCCACTACTCAGTTATGGATTGTGACTTTCTAGTCAGCATCTAGAGATTGTATCTGTCTAGCAAACATCTATAAACTGTGTCTATTCAGTCAACATCTATAGGTTTTAAATGTTTTTGTTAAAATATGGTCACCAAAGGATTACTACAGTGAAAACATTAATTAAAGACATTATGTAACGTGGAAAAGATAATATTAACTCTATGGTTATTACTTTAAATATTTCACCAAGTATGGGAGACAACTCTGGGCATGTTTTGGTTTTAATAGTTCTCCTCAGTGAAACACTGGATTCATTATACTTGCTGAATTATTGGTGGAAAAATCACTGAGTATTATGTCAATATAGTCATCAATTTCAAACTGAATATCTAGGTAAAAAAAAAAACTGTTTTAGTTCCAAAACACTATCATATACTAGCACAAACCAGAAAATGGACCTCCACATATTTACCCAATCTGCTAGAAATAACTGCCAATATTTTTCAAATAACATCCAACTGTTTTAAAGAAGGACATGCTAGTCTCGAAGAACACTACACCTGGAAAAAAACAATGGAATGGTTACAGCTGGAATATCTTTGATCTTAAATCAACTCAATCAAAGTTGTCTTAGGACTAATTAAGAGCCACAACCATGTACTAACTAGATATGCCTAGCTGCAAAATAACAGCACGTAGTAGCTTTCAACAAAAATTAGGGTAAAACTGCCGATAAACTTCAACCGAAAATTAATTTTCATTGATGTAATTAAAAAATTCGATATATTTACCAAATAAAGGCTTTTTACCATGTCAAGTTCCCGTTTGTCCTATCTAACCTATCAAAGACTAAATCCATCTAATGTAAAAAGATGTTTTGTTCTATGATGCCGGTTGAGTCTTTCAGCAAATTTAGTACGAAACGGCATTCTTTATTTCATTGAAGTTCATACTCCCTTCCCCACCTTCTACCCATGTTCCTCTGCTTCTTTCTTTTATAGGTTCGCTGTTTCTTCTCTCTCAATCTCATGTTTGCTCTGTTTTAAAAATACTTCGTAATTAAAGTGCAGATGAGAGTGAAAATTAAATAACTTTACGAATTATCACCTTAATGGAGAAGGAAGTAAACATTATATTAGTAAATAACATATTTCCAAAATTTCTTCAATAAATTCTCCTGTCAAACAAAGAAAAATTCCATTGATCATTTCTCCTTGTACGTATGTGCGCGCGCGCTACAAAATATCAGGTGAGAAGAGGGCTAGTGCTTCTATACTAAACAATATGATAAAGATTTCGAGCAGTTTTGCTGGTAGGAAGTCAGCCCATAAAATACAACGTTCTGAAATTTAACTTTCCGAACTAAACTTCATTAAGCTCCTCCTTCTACTGGTCAGATTTCGTTAACGAACTATGAGCGTGCCCCCTCACCGAGTAATGAAGACAGTTAAAAATGAATAGACCTAGATAATATAACCTTAAATTGGAAAAGTGCGCGGTACGCTGTTAAATTCTTGTTGAAATGGGTCAGCAGCCAGGTTTTGATTCCCTTTTAGCTTACCTTATTATATTAATACCTGACAAAGGCTTGAAACGACACAATCCACATTTTTCCTTATTTCATTAATTCTAATTATCACAATATTTCCAACAGGCATTGAAATGATAGTGATGGTGGCGGCGCGATGTAGACTGCCCCAAACTATCTACACCACCACTACTATAAAAGACAGACGAGTTATACACTTGTAAAAGAAAGAAAAAACATGAAAACTAGCCTCTCGACAGTTATTTTATTTCGTTAGCAGTGTTAGTTTTGCTAACTTACCCTTTATTTGTTGTAGATTGGTAAGTGTAATAGGCCGGAAGTAAATTCTACATTGCTAGGTAGATTATGTTAACAAAGTAGTCAATGTTAATTGTTATATATTACATTCACCTAGCGAGTTTGAAATGGTAAAAATTAATCATAAAGAAGCAAGACATATCGCTGAGAAAAAAAAATTATTACAAAACCCATTTCAGAATTTTATATTTCGTTTTTACTTAAGTTAATTATAAAATAAAGGAAATTAGATGGCGATCGAGAATAAAAGAATTAGAGTAAAGAACAAACATGGAGACGAAAAGGGGAAAACGGTAAGGGGAGAAAGAATAAAATACAGTGGAAGACAAATAGAGTAAATGAAGCGGGTGAACAGACAGATGGGTGAGGTAAGAAAATGAAGAGATGTGAAGAAAGATAAGCGCGAGTAAGGAACAAAAGCGGGAAAGATGATGTCAAAATGAGAGAGAGGGAGAGATTGAAGCTGAAACAAAAGGAAAAGGATGGGAAACGTAAGTAGAAAGGGGGACTTTTTCACCGCTTACACCGGGTCGCATCAAATTTTATCACCCGCAGACAATGGTACGGAGGAACTGGCGCTGTAGTAATTCGTTCTGCGACTACTTGGTGACGCGATCCTAGCTGACGCTTGGTTATCCCTCCCCCAACGTTGTGTTTGTCCTGGTCGGGACTGTTTATGGTGTGTCAGCGGGCCAGCAACCGACCGCAGCCAAACTGGCTCTCTTAGCAACGGCCCCGCCTCTCTGTAGCCGAAATACTAGTGAGTACTTACAATTAGTTCCTTCATTCTAACACATTCTCAGCAGCACGTCACAGTCGTTTCCTGCATGCATGTTTCCACTTAAATTAAGAAAGAAAAAAACAGAGGGAAGCAGTTAAAGAATATATATATATATACACACACATTAAAAGTACATGCACACACGCATACGTGTGTGTGTGTATATATATATATATATATATATATATATA
>NC_068994.1:31273829-31277107 GCF_001194135.2 Octopus bimaculoides
TATATATATATATATATATATATATATATATATATATATATATATGTGTGTGTGTGTGTGTATGTATGTATGTATGTGTATCTATATCATTTATCTTTTACTTGATTCAGTCATTAGACTGCAGCTTGCTGGTATACCTCCTTGAAGAATTATTAGTCAAAGGAATCAACTCCAGTCCTTAATATTTTTTTAAACCTGGTACTTATTTTATCAGTACTTTTGCCAAACTACTAAGTTATGGGGGGACATAAACACACCAACACTAGTTATTAAGTGGTGGTCAGGGACTCTATCTACTATTAATTTGCTGTTTCATTAAAATTGTTTCGCAAAAATCCCCAAAGAATTATCTCTCTCCGCCTTGTGCTCTACCCTAGCACCGGCATTGTCTCTCTCTCCATTTCGATAACTACTTGCTTCTCCAATCACTTACCTCCTCCTCCACCATCCCACTCTATATAAACCTGCTCTCTTGGATTCCTACTACATTTCAATAACCCCCACCAAAAGAATACAAACCCAGAAGATGTTGTTCAGATAAGGAATCTTGTGTGTGTTTTTTCAACTCAGTGCATCTACCACCTCTATTTCAGTGCAGATCATAATCCCCTCTTAGTTCTGTAAACATAGTTTTCATCTTCTGTCTTAAAAACAAACGTAATTTCACACGAATACCCTTATCGTCACTTATTCATGCATCTATTTACTTTTATCACATTGTCAATTATTCATTTCTCTAATTTTTTTGTCACAGATTGGCTGACCAAAGATTCTAAGAGTTCTAAATTCTATCTACTATAAATATGTCATTCCTAACACCAGTAATGCTATTTTGCTGTTCAACCGCCCTCCAGCCCCCACCACTAGTACCGCAAGTCCCTATCCTCTGACAGCCTTCGTTGTCTCTCATTAACACTTCTAAAGGCTTAATGCCATCCCCACCTGCCACTTAGGATCTATCTCCTATGTAAGGTTGTGATCATATAGCGCATAAAAATGATGGTGTAGTGTATGCAGGTTGAAGGCTGTTTGGTTATGAATTCTGCCAAATGAGAGCTTTTGGCATCCCGGGGTCACACGGACACACACCCTCGGGGTTGGCACATTCAACGTGGGCATACTGAAAGGTAGGTCTGGTGAGATTGTTGAGGTGCTTGAACAGAGATGTGTAGATTTGTGCTGCATCCAAGAAGTAAGGTGGAGAGAAGGCTCTGCTAGGTTCCTCACAGGCAAAGAACATAGATACAAGATCTTCTGGGCAGGGAACACTGACGGGGTCAGGGGCGTGGGTATATTTCTTGCAGAGAAATGGGTTGATAAGGTAATCGAGGTAGTCAGAATCTGCGATAGAATACTTAAGATTAGATTAGTGCTACATAATGGGTTAGCAACCATTATCTCGGCTTATGCCCCTCAACCAGGGCTACCTGATGGACAGAAAGACTGATTTTATGACGCCCTCTTGCTGACTACCTCATCAACGAATGACAGGGACCTTCTCTTTGTGGCTGGTGATTTCAATGGACATGTTGGACAACATGCAGGGAGCTTCCATGGCATACATGGAGGTTATGGTTTTGGTTCCGGCAATGAGGAGGGAACCAGGCTGCTGGAGTTCTGCGATACAAATGATATGGTTTGCAATACTAACTTCAGGAAACCTGCCAGTCACCTAGTCACCTACCGATCTGGCAGACACACTAGTCAGATTGACTGCATCTTCACCAGGAAAAGGGAAAGATGGCTACTTATAAATACCAAAACCTTCCCAGTTGAAGAATGTACCCCACAACATAGATTAGTAGTTAACGACTTCAGGATCAGGGCTAAATGGATGCCCAGAAGACGACCAGCATGGAGAAGGGTCTGGAAGCTTAAAGATCCTGCGAATGGACAGAGATTTTGAGACATATTACTCAAAGCTTTTGATGAAATAGACGGGGCTATAGCATCACATGACATGGAAGACAACTGGAGGTTTCCACGGGACAATCTGCTGAGGGCCACTGACCAGATCTGTCGATGGTGCAAAGTCCCTGACCCAAGGTAACGTGGTGGTGGAACAGTGTTGTTGATAGGGCCATTAGGGAAAAGAAACAGGCTTGGAAGGACTGGAAGAACGGTGGTAGCAGGGAATCGTTACAGACTGCAAAAAGGGAAGCTAGGAGACGGGTTTATTTAGCCAGTGGAGAAGCAGATAAGAAAAAATTTGCCAATGTTCTGCACCGTGAGGACCAAAGTCTTGAGGTATTCCATGCTGCGAGACAGTGTGTGAGAGAGAATCATGACGTTGTAGGAGAGAAAGATATGCAATGATATACACCTGAAAAATCAATCCTTCAAGGACTTGTACCAAACTTTGGCATTGAAAGTTATGCAAACAGCAGAATGGGGTGCCACTGCATCGTGCCAAAGATCCCCACATTGCCACCAAGATGTAGGATCAATATTGCTACAGTTTGGGTTTCAAGGACCCACAGCTTTTCAAGGACTGAGAGACCCACATGGTGCAGATATGTCTTCAAAACAAAACTGGATCTCCTCCTGTCAAGGATTCTGGATGAGCTTATGTCACAACAGGAAACACAGATGAGGGGAGCAGCTCTTTCATTCACTAAATATCAGGGAAGGTTTCAGATGGTGCAGATATAGCTCAAACTGGAACCAGTTAAAGAGAGTAAAGATATGTGTGTGTGTGTGCTTGTATGTATATATATCATCATCATCTTTTAACATCTGCTTTCCATGCTGGCATGGATTGGACAGTTTGACTGAGGACTGGCAAACCAGGAGGCTGCGCCAGGCTCCAATCTGTTCTGGCAAGGTTTCTACTGCTGGATGCCCTTCCTAACACCAACTACTCTGAGAGTGTAGTGGGTGCTTTTTACATGCCAGTGGCATGAGGGCCAGTTAGGCAGCAGCACTGACAACGACCACACTCAAATGGTGCTTTTTACGTGCCACCAGCATGGGAGCCCATCAGGTGGCACTGGCATCAACCACAACAACGATTTCACTTGACTCAACAGGTCTTCTCAACCACAGCATATTGCCCAATGATTGATGGGTACTTTTAAACGAGCCAGTTATGTGACACTGGCATCTGCCGCAGATACGATCTCACTTGGTTAGCTGAGTCACTTGTCATTGCCTCTGTGAGGCCCAACATTCGAAGGTCATGCTTCACCACCTCATCCCAGGTCTTCTTGGATCTACCTCTTCCACTGGTTTCTTCTGCTGTTAGGGTGCACATATATATATATATATATATATATATA
>NC_068994.1:31277195-31282058 GCF_001194135.2 Octopus bimaculoides
ACGTGTGTGTGTGTGTATGCTTATGTATGTATATCTGTATATGTCTATATACAAGGGGCTGCTGAAAAGTTCCTGGCTTTAAAGGTATCGTGAAAGGCCTGGTTGTGGGGTCCAACCTTCCAAGTTCTTTTACTGATATTATGAAAATGGAAGGACCACTACAATAAGAGGGAAATATGTTGGATAAAATTACAATCTGTATTTTGGTTTACCCAATGCTAGAAACTTTTCAACACCCTCTCGTTTATGTGTGTGTGTGTATAGGTGTCTTGTCAGTAAGGTGACAGCCAACCATGAGTACAACAACGAATTTAGTGCAGCACTAACTAGTTCACCAGGACTTAGTCCCCTCTTATTCGTTGTAATCCTCCTGGACATAACAGGGATTTAGGAGTGGTTGCTTTTGGGAACTACTATATGCTGTTGACCTTGCTCTTATAGCGGAATCTGTAGCAGAATTGAAAATGAGATTCCTGACATGGAGGTAAAACCTGGAATCAAAGGGTTGTAAAGTTAATCTAGCAAAGACCAAAGTTGTAGTTAGCAAGAAAGCAGTTAAGACTTTCTTTCCTTCAAATAAAGGAATCTGCCCAATTTGTAGAAAAAGTGTTGGAAGGAATTCCATTTAATGCACCAAGTGCAATCTGTGAACATACAAGGGGTGCAGTGTATCACAGGCAGGTTTACAAAGAAAGTAGTTTTGTATAGATGCATAGGAACAATAAACACTACGGACACATTGAAATTAGATTTTCTGAAATGCCTAGGAGGCTTCGTAGGGGTTATAGACAATTTCTGTTACCTAGGTAACCAAATTAAGTGGGAGAGATGTTATGAAAGTATAGTTGCTAGAATAAAAATAGGATGAAGAAAATTCAGAGAGCTATTACCTCTGTTGGCAACAAAAGGCCTCTCTCTCAGAGTGAAAGCCAGATTGTATGATGCTTGTGTACCAACAGCTGTGCTCCATTGTAGTGAGATATGTGCCTTGAATGCAGAGGGCATGCAAAGACTGGAGAGGAATGAAGCTTGTATGCTCTAATGGATGTACTACATCAGAGTGCAAATGTGTTAAGAGAAACATTAGGCATAAGCATGGTAGAGAGAAGACTTTGATGGTTCGGTTATGTGATGCATATGAATTAGGACAGCTGTATAAAGAAGTACCAATTGCTCAAAGTGGATGGAACCTGCAGAAGAGGGAGATCCAGGAAGACATGGGATGAAGTAGTGAGGGCTGATTTCAAGATGTTGAGCTTCACAGAAGAGATGGCAATGAACTAAGGTGCTTGGTGTTATAAAGTTCTTGAGAAGATCCACTCACCTCAGCAAAACTGAATTCTGGAAGCACTGTGTATTATGTGTTCTCCACCCAGACATTACATTAACCCCACGTACATACACACACACACACACACACAATCCCAATGAACCAAACTACATTTCATCATGCACTATGCTTGTATCTCTCTCTCTCTCCTCTGTTCCTGCAGTCCAACAACACTATGCCATTGCTCTCTCCTGTCCGCCTTCCGCCAACTGTATTATTGTTATCCTACTGCTCCTCTATATGCCAATATTCCCCATTCATTGATTTCCTTTCTCCCCTCACTCCCACTCTCCCTTTGCACTCTTTTGAACTCCTTGCTCACCCACCATGTCCAATCTTTTGTACCATTTCATTTACATTCACCTCCTTGTACCTTGAGGGTATGTCCTGGCACATCATAACCATCCAGGGATGGTTATGAGCATATTGGGTAATTAACCAGTTGGCAACTTGGAGAATTTTAGAAGGGACTTCCTTTGGTGGGGATAGAGTTTAATAGTCTGAATGGTAAAGTTAGGATGTTAAATTTTTCTGCTAAGTAGAGTTGACACTTGCTACCCATAGAATGTGCTGGAGCTGATTCTATAGTAGTCCATTTAATGTTATTGTTAGACTCTAAATAGACTTTGAGAGAGTTCTTTTTGTCCTCATCTTGGGAGGTGTATGTATGCTGAGTATGCCTCAATCTAAGAGTATCCTCAGTAAGGTTTACGAGGGTCAGTTGAAAAGTATGTTGACTGATCAAGATACTCTCATGGAACGTCACCAAATTAGGTTTATTTTACAACTTAGTCCCCCCTTGTGGTTCACTTCTTCCATTGGTGTTATAGTGCTTAGATCCCATTGGCGAAGGAGCTTTCATCCTGCTGGTCAAATAAGTTATCAACAGCAGATATGACATCATCATCACTGCAATACTGGTTCCCAGCCAAGTAATTTTTCATTTTGAGGAATAGATGATTGTCAGATGGGGCCAAATCAGAAGAATAGGGAAACTGATCAACCAATTCAAAGCTACAGTCACATACAGCAGCCATTGAAACCATTGATGTCTGGAGCATTATCCTGATGGGACAAAACTTCTTTTGTAACTGTTTTAGAAAATTGGCATAGTACTTTACATTGCTCATATGGCCCTTTTGAAATAGTCAATAAACACAGTGCCTTGTATATCCCAAAATACTGAGGCCATCACCTTCCCTGCCGATGAAACAACTTTGACCTTCTATGGAGCATATCATGAGAGGTGTTTCCACTGCATAAATTGTCTCTTTATCTCTGGTTCAAAGTGCTAAACCCAACACTCATCCTGGATTAGGAAATGTTCAAGGAAAGCAACTGAATTTAGCTCAAACAATATCAGATTTTCCCATGATATGATCAGCCTGGTGCACTTTTGATCAAGTGTCAGAAGACATGGCACCCACTGAGTAGAAACCTTCATTATGCCAAGTTCATTGTGCAGAATAGTCTCAATTCTCTCACAAGATATGCTAATAGCACTGGTGAACACAATCCAGGTTTTCTTCAGTGGTTGCAGTTGCAGGATGTCCAGACCTTGGGTCTTCAAGATTCTTCCTTTCCCTCCTGAATTCATCTGCCCACTCTTGCACAGTTTATAAACTGGAGTGTCATCCCCTAATGTAGCCACCATGTCAGCATGAATGTTCTGGGAGGCTAAACCCTTTTTCTGCAGGTACTTGATAACATGACGATGCCATATTTTGTCCATTTTCAAGAGAGGTTGCTACTAATTTTGAAATCTTCTTTTAAGAGTCACATGTCAGTTTACCTAGAAAGAAACAATGCAGTTATTTATAAGAATAGTTGAAATTTATGCAAGCAAGATTTCACAGCGCTCCTTCATCTCTCTCTTTCATAGTCAGCCTATGAACTTTTCAGCCCACCCTTGTATGTGGTATTTTGTATTATTGCTACTAGCAGAGATACCCAGCGTTGCCCGTGTCACATGCAATTGAAGAATGAGACTTTTCTGTTATATTTTCTGTAAGGAACTGGAATACATATGATTCGAATTTCATCAAAATTGCACATGAGGGTTCTTTCCCTCTTTACACACCCTAAAAAAATTCTAATCATGAGACATGTATCCAATACTATTGATCTTTATGAGCATATTCCAAAATTTCAGTCTTCTAGAACCTGTAAAAAGGATTTTGCTCCTGAAAAATGGAGCTCATGGAGCTCTAAAGTTTGGGAATGAGGGCCCCTATTGGGGGTGGGTGTGTTAATGTCAACCAGAGAAGTTGAATTGTTGGGAATGTTTTTAACTTGGGTCTTATAGTATGCCTGTATATATGTGAGAGTATAGTCTCACTTTAATAGTTTGAGTATGAAATTGAAAGTATTTGAAATTACAGTAGCCATATGTTATTGTTTCACTTTTGATAGGTAATACTGAAATAGTGGAATAGTTTCAGTGTTAAAGTGAAAGTATCTGACATTACAGTAGAGTGGTGTCATTGTTACACTTTTGACATGTAATACTGAAATAGTGGAGGAGATATGATATTGCTGTGGGCTCAAACTATGCAAGAAGTTAAAAATATTTTTGGCCTAAGACACTACATGGATCCTAAAAGGATTTTGCTCCTGAAAAATGGAGCTCATGGAGTTGAAAAATGTGGGAGTTAAGGCCCCTATTGGGGGTGGGTGTATTAATGTCAACCAGAGAAGTTGAATTGTTGGGAATGTTTTTAACTTGTGTGTAATATGTATTGTTTGAATTTCTTTGAAATAGGAAATATATATATGTTCACTGGGTTTGTAAAAGAGAGCAAAGCTACAGGAAAGCAAAAGACGAATGATCACGATAATCAGTCAGCTACCCTAGCCTAGTCGTTACTACTCCCCATACTTACTCTCACCATACATACTTACTACTCACCATACAGGTGACAGGCACAGCTGTAAGATACATTACAGATCTATAGCAATTGGAAGGGCATGGCCCAATTGAAATAACAACGTGTGACGTTTGGAGTAAAGGGAAATGAAAGTGTTGCCTCTGAAGTTTGCAAATGACCACTATACCGATAGGTAACTGTGCAGAAAAAATTTATAAACGATAAATGTCTTAGAACAACCAGTCACTCATCTGGGAATGTCTTGAAATCAATGTTACCAACTGGGGACTATGTGTGACTCAGTGATTATAAAAAGACTCAAAGGAGGTCTGCAACGAAATAATTTTACTCAACACTTTGCAAGTGAATCAGTGGAGGCAAAGATGCGTCTCATTTACTTGACAATTTATGCACCACTTTGCAGAAATCACAATGAAAGTATATCTGAAAGGGTAGTCTTACACTGTTGTACCGTTGAATTACAAATAATGCTCATCTGTTATGGTCAGGTGACCTTATAGCTTCCAATGGTACAACTGTATTCGTCTTTGCTTAGGAAAAATGACTAAATTGTGGGTGTGAAGTCCCCATGAATAGGTTTTTGTAACTTCTAAGAAGAAGAAATTTTAGAAACATTACTTTATTTGTGTGTAATCTGGATGGTTA
>NC_068994.1:31282756-31287057 GCF_001194135.2 Octopus bimaculoides
CGAACTATGCAAGAAGTTAAAAAATTTTTTTTGACTAAAACACAACCGGGACCCTAAGTAAGGCATGTGTAAAATTTGAATGAAATTGGTTGTGTAGTTCTCGAGTTTTAGGGATTCACACACACACACACACACACATTCTCATTTTTATAAATATATTGCCAATCAATATAATCCTTTGTCATTTCCTCTACTTAGCAACTTCAAGTTAGTCTTCCATCTCTCTCTTCTCTCTCTCTCTGTTCTTGACACTTCTATTTACAGCTATACTTGTCCATATCCATTACACATGTCCACACCAGCATAGCTTCCTCTCTTGCACATTATACCTTATTCTTCATACACCCAGTTTTTCTCTTAGTTTTTTTTTTTTTTTTTTTTTTTTAGTTTTACTGTTCTTGCATACCAACATTGCATATCCATCAAAGCCTACTAGTTTCATTTCTTTCTAGTCTTTGCATACCCTCTGCATTCACACCTATATCTCGTTATCATTTAGTTCTAACTCAAGTGTCATACAATCTGCCCTTCACTCTGAGGGAAAAGACCTTTATGTCTGCAACAGTAATAGCTCCCTGAACTTTTCCCCATCCATTCTTACTTTGGCTGCTATACTTTCAGAGCAAATAACTCCTCTTCTAATGATTCCTCTTAAGTAACAAAGGCTATTGACTACTTCCAGTATTCCCTCTAGCTATTCAAAAGAATCTGTTTCTGTTGTGCTTTCAGTATGTATTACTCTAGTGCATTTGTTATAAAGCTTAGTGTCTCTGTTAGTCTGCCTGTAGTTCCACACCTCTTGTGTATCCATAGCTTACATTGGGTTCAGCATTTGGAGTTTATACCTACTCCTTTCCTGCATATCAATTGAGGCCATTTTTCTGATGAAACCAGGGTCCAATCTTCTTTCCTACTTACTAAAACTTTAATCTTTGTTATGTTTACCTTCAAGCCTTTCAATTTTCCATTTAGCTTCTATGCCTGATATTTCTTCTGTTTCCATAATAGATTCAGCATAAAAAAAAAGTTCCTATTGACACCTAGTTTTAAACTTTTTTGTGACGGCCTATAGGACTATAATGACTAGAAGAATTTGTTTGATTAAATTGTTCAAGACAGTTCAGTGACTGAAACTAAAATGATGAAAGATAACTCTCACAACTATAAACCTAGTTCCTCATTCATACTTTAACTTCTCTTCACACCTCATCTAAAGTTATCACTCTCGTTCTCCCTTTCAGTTAAAGGAGGCTCTTTAGTCTTGTGAATTACAAGGTATCTTCACTGGTGTTGTTGACATGAATAAAATAGCCAGTCCACTCTGTTAAGTGGTTGGTAAAAGCAGAGATATGATCCTTCCCCTCGTTGAATCATGTCATACCATCTGGGCGATGCCAACATAGGAAGCAGAAGTAAAATTATAAATGATGAATACTCTAAAACAATAACCCTTATTGAATTTTTATAACGGAGCTACACAGCTACTTGCATTTAGAACAAAGGTTGAGAATGATCAGTAGGAACTGCAAAGTGATAAATAGGTAATGAGATATTCAGATGGCCCCCTCATGGAACAAGATGTGTAAAAATAAGTGGGGACAGCAGAACTAGGATTGTAGGTGTAGCAGGGACCATACTCCTTTTGTGTATTTGAAAATGTTCCTGCACATAATATTCTGTTGTTGTCTTTTGTTTGTTTGTGTGTTTTTACTTTATTTGGACTAAAGATTTGTTTTCATATGCTAACACTAAAGAACATTGAACCTAATTTCATTAGGTGCAGGAGTGACTGTGTGGTAAGTAGCTTGCTTACCAACCACATGGTTCAAGGTTCAGTCCCACTGCGTGGCACCTGGGGCAAGTGTCTTCTACTATAGCCTCTGGCCGACCAAAGCTTTGTGAGTGGATTTGGTAGACAGAAACAGAAAGAAGCCGATCATATATATGTATGTGTGTGTCTGTGTTTGTCCCCCCCCCCACCACCACCAACATCGCTTGACAACCGATGCTGGTGTGTTTACGTCCCCATAACTGAGCGGTTTGGCAAAAGAGACCAATAGAATAAGTACTAGGCTTACAAACAATAAGTCCTGGGGTCGATTTCCTTGACTAAAGGCGGTGCTCCAGCATGGCCGCAGTTAAATGACTGAAACAAGTAAAAGAGTATATTCTCAAAACCATCATGATTTTAAATTTAAAATTAAGTTGTAAGAAGTGTACAGTCAGCATAGATTAGGATCTATTTAAATATGTACACAAGTAAACACACACATATTTCAACTGTAATCTTTATTTATTTATTTTCATTGCATTTATCCAGTCATTTCATAATTTTTTGTTCTTTTGTCTTTTCAAAGGTTGCTGGACATTCTCAACCAGGTGATGTTTTTGCTGTGATTTCAAAATGGGATCTTGCATTCTCTCATCTGTTACTGCATCATTGAACACTTCAACATCAGAATTCAACCCAACAGAAACTAAAAGATTATTTCGGTAGTAAGAATATGGACTCGCTAGCAGCCGACACCCAGCAAATGCCTTGCCCAACTGCAGACTTATCAGTAACAGCTTCCCAGAAGCCGTACTCTGGGGTTACTTCCCCTCTAGTATCACCCGATGTTCCAACTTGTTATTCACAGTTACCCCCCTTGCCTGTATTGCCATCTGATGGCACTCCACCGGATAACTGCCAAAAATTAAACTCGGGGAACAATTCAACCCGAGTACAAGTGAAAACAGATCCGGGGGAGATGACTAACCCAGAAAGTACATCGACCAAAAAAAAGTCATCGACAAAAAGCACTGAAAAACCTTTCAGTTGCACCATGTGTGGGCAGCACTTTGCACGTAAAGACACTCTGCAGTGTCATAAGCGGACACATACTGGCGAGAGACCATACTCTTGCGATTCGTGTCCGTTACATTTTGCCCGACGCGATACGCTGCAGTGCCACCGTCGAACTCATAGCGGTGAGCGTAGGTTCATTTGTGAAGTGTGCCTGCAGAAGTTTGCTCGCAGGGACACACTCCACTGCCACCAGCGGACTCACAGCGGTGACAAGCCATTCAGCTGTGACTTGTGCATTCAGAAATTCGCCCGACGTGACACCCTGCTCTGTCATAGACGAACACATTCTGGTGAGAAACCGTTCGTGTGTCAGTTTTGCGGGAAAAGGTTTGCACGCACAGACAAGCTGCACCGTCACAAGCGTACCCATCTTCGAGGTAATCCCACCACAACACCTGGCTCTCATTATAATCAGAATACAGCATCTAACTTAAGTGCTGGTAACAACCTGCATTGCAACAACAGCAGCTGCAACAGTAGCAACTGCAGCCTTAGTGCTATGCAAGGTCCTTGCAATGACAACTGCCTAAATTACAACAATAGCTCAGGTGCAAATACACCATGTACGAGTGCACTCTGTAATAGCTCAATGGGTTGCACCTACCACTGTAATGGTAGTGGATGCAATCAGGTAATTCCTGCAAATGTGCAGTGCAATGTATCAGGGTGCAATGGAATTTCATGTAACAGTAACATTTCCAACAGTGTGCCATGCTGCCCAAACATGATCAACACAAGCGGTTCTTGTGGAAACAGCAACATGTGCCTCACTTCCAACAGCCCCCAGTGCCATGACAGAAGTTCTGCCTCTGCCAGCACAGACACTACCACTGCCTCTTCTGTGGCACCCACCTCTCTTCCTGCTGCTTCAGGTTGTGGTGGTCAGACCGTCGTGCTTTCCCACCATTCATCACAGCCTACAGCTGTAATGACAACTTCAGCAGCACCAATGTTCACGACCAACTCCAACAACAACCTCACCAGCACAGGAACACTACAGAAACCTGATCGGTTCCAAGCCAATTCAAGCAACCAAATATGGCAGATATTCTACTGAATAGAGAACCAATTCAAATGTGGCAACTGAACACTTTCAACCTCATCAGATATCAGATTGGCTATTCTTCACCTATTACTTGATGCATCAGATACACTTCCTGTTTTGTTTTCAACTGTTGGAATATGGTTTGTGAGCACTGCATGTTCCAGTGTCTCAAAGGTTTTCAGATACTGGGGACTGGCAGCAGTGCTACACACCTATTTGCATTTTCTGTTTCTATGCAAATTGGTTCAAAAATCACATGGACACACGTGAATATACACATGAGTGTGTGTGCGTATGTTTATATATACATATATATATGTCTGTGTGTATATGTATGTATGTATGTGTATGTACATATATATATATATATATGTTTATATATATATATATATATATATATATATATAT
>NC_068994.1:31287934-31311370 GCF_001194135.2 Octopus bimaculoides
TATATATATATATATATATATATATACACACACACACACACACACACACACACACACTCACACACTCACACACACACACACTCACTCACACATGCGCACACACAAAAAGATAGGTAGATATATTGGCAAGTAAAATTTTTTACCCTTCCTTTGCCCTATTGTTTTGTCAAACACACAAATATAAGAATCACCACTCACTGCATATTGTTCCATCAAACAATGTTATCAAACATCTTCATATGCAGCACAGTGTGCAGTCAGACATTGTTATGAAACTTCAGCCACCCCTGTTCCATCAGGCACCATTGTAAACCTTTTCCCCAACCCCCACTACATTTACTGTACTTTCAAACACCATTATATGAGTAAATAAAAAAAAAATAACAAAACAAAATGACTCCTACTTGTATCGTCAGACATGCTTTAAGAAGACAAAGAACTCAAGGTATAACTCACAATTACAGTGATAATTTGGTGATGGAATTCTGGATTTGTATATATGTATAGCCTATATTGTTAAGAAGCTCACTTTGTAAAAACCTGGTTTCAGGTTCAGTTCTACCGTGTGGCACATTGTACAAGTGTCTACTATAGCCCGGGGCCAACTAATGCTCTGTGCTTGAATTTGGTTGATAGAAACTGTGAAAACCTGTCATATGTGTGTACCTCTTTGTGTATGTGTTTAATCTCCACCCCTGTCCCCATAACTTAGCTGTTCATCAAAGAAACTGATAGAAATAAGTACTGGAGTTGATTTGTTTGATTAAACCTTTCAAGGCAGTTCCCCACCATAGCCACTGTCTGGTAACAAACAAGTAAAAATAAAATATAATTGAGGTTTCAAATTCTGCCAAAATGGTTTTTGTTTGCTTTTGAGGTCCTTTAACTAAATACTGGTCATATACCTGGGTTTTGAGATGAGAACTTTAATCATATATTATGTGATAAAATTAGTGGTAATCACAGAATGGTGTTTTGACTAAAGAAACTTGATCTCATCCAATATGAAATTGATAAAACCAGTACCAATAATATCTTAGGGTTTGAAGTGAAAATTATTTATCATATGTGGTGGTTTGCCGTCTCTACTAAACATACATTTATAACTGGCCACTAATGCAGAACTGGCTATTACAACCTCATGGCAATAATAACAGGAACAAGACAAAAAATATATGCCACACAACCATTATAGTAAAGTAGTGTATGCATGAAAATTGTTTTTCTTAAACATGTTTTGAAATAGCAGCCCTAAGAGAGATGACTATGACTCTAAAGTTTAAGCCTGCTGGCCTTAGCAGGTTGAGACTCAGATGTTGTAATAGTGTACTCTACAGAAAGTATTGAGTAATCCTTCAATTTAATGTAAAACTGTTATAACTTCACATTACACACACACACACATACATATATATATATGGGTACATAAAAGGCACCATTTGAGCATTGGGCCTCACAGAAGCAATGACAAATAACTGAGACCTTTGGAAATATGCCATGCATGAGAAGAGAACCCATCAAGCCAAGTGAAATCATAGTCATAGCAGACACTGGTGTCATGCAACTGGCACCCATGCCAGTGGCATATAAAAGCACCCATTACACTCTTGGAGTAGTTGGTGTTAGGAAGGGCACCCTGTCATAGAAACCATGCCAAATTAGACTGGAGTCTGGTGCAGCCCCTCATCTTACCAGCCCTGGTCAAACTGTCCACCCCATGCCAGCATGTTAAATGATGGTGATAATATATATCAAAGTACAGAGAAACAGAACTGTCCAGCCTCTTATTTAGCTACTGGATTCATCTAAGCACAGTCCTATCACCATGTCCATAACAGCAGGACAGCAAATATACAGTATTATCACCCTGTTAGTCTTGTCAACTTACAGGTGATGAGAGGATATGAGATGAATGGATATGGTATAGTCCAGGAAGCTTGAAGGAGGAGGGGGCAGTTGAGTTAGTAGTGTAGAGACAGCATATCTGTAGGCCAAAGGTTGGACTGTTAAACATACATAACATTTCTATATACCATAGACATCATATTAAGACCATAATCAACCTCACACACAAATATGTGAAAATATGTACTAAAAGTTACATGTGTGTGATAGTATTTCATGCGATAACAATTAGCTCTGTAAAGTTATCTATTTAGTGTTCTATATCTATCAAAGGCCATTCACATCTTACCTTTTCAAGATTTTGAATTAATAGTCAGTATCAGTGAGACACCACACTACAACAGATGTAACTTACTTTTAGTTTAGTGGACTGGAGCAATGTGGAAGAAAATACTCTGCCCAAGGACACACATGTCACCTGATCTGGGAATTGAACTCACAACCTTATGATTATGAATCCAACAGCCTAACCACCAGACCATGTGTGTTCACTGAAAAGGTAATCTGTTAAAATTGGTTTTAATTATTTCACTTCATGTACATTGCTATTGTCTTTGACATAGACATGCAGGTACAAACGTATGGTTTCATTTCTCCTCTCACTATTAAAATTCTTGTGTGTGAAATCAACATTACATATTGTAATAGTGGAATGTTTAGCTATCTCTCCCTTTTAACATCCAGTACAAAAGGGGATATCAGTGAATAATAAACTAAATGCCTTCATGTTTGGTTTGATGTTTCATTATTTCATTACTGTGAATTGAAACCTTATGGTCAACTTTTATTGTATTTTACAGGTTGTTAGATTGATTTAAGTACAAGTAACATACTTGGATTTGGCCACTTGTTTTTATTATCTGCTGGTGGATTAGGCAACAATCCATTCAAATATGATTTCCAAGCAGAGACCATTTCTCATACAATGATGAGCCACTATTTCTTTGCATTGAGAGGTTATAACTCTGGTAGTACAGATGTGATTAGAATGTCTCAGAAAATAATCACAGGACAGATTCTTCAAGCCAAGCAGGAAACCTAAAGGTAGACCAAAGGCAAGCTGGTTGGATAATATTTATAGTCTCTACTGGTGATGCTTGGGAATCCAACCAGAAAGTATAATGACAGTTACTTCTGATAGGATCCTATGAAGGAGATACCTGGGGGGAGGGGGATGAGGACCTTGGGAATAGTGGGCAGAGAAAATGGTTGGATGGATTTTTTTTTTTCTGTAGGAAAGGGCTGTGCTGAGGATCTCCAAAACCAGTGAGATTGACATGGTTAATGTGCTTGTTGAATAACTGCAGGGAATAATATCAGGCAGGGCATTCCAGATAGATAACATTCAATGATGAAAGGATTGTGCAGAGGTCACAATTTAGGTGGTGACAGAAAGAGAGATAAGTTGGGATTGGCTGAGTGAAGGTGGCCTCAAACCAGAAAGTTCCAAAGAGGAGAGGCCGAGTAGCAGTAAGGAAGGTAGAGTGTGGTGACAACATATCTGTGGACCAGAAGCTGAAGTATGTTGGCAAACAATTTTCTCCATCAGTTAGACAGCAGGTTTTTTTTTTATATATACACTGCCTAAAATATCTGTTGATGTAGAAACAGTACCATTCCAGATATGGGAGTGGTGATCCAACCTAAGGTTTTACATCTGGTGTCAACATATACATTCCTTTTCTTTTTTTTTCTTGGCTTAACACTTTCAGTTAAAACCAAGATTTCATTTCAAAGAGACAAAACGAATAAATGAAAACTTCATCAACAACACTAAGTGTTTAGATTGATAAGGAAGGGGTTGAAAACCAAAGATCTCTTGCTAACAGAGAGAAACAAACGTATGCATTTCCACACTCTCTTATAAACAACTTATCCCTTGTCTTTAGCAGCAAACTCAACCCCATCGGTTTATACCTCAATGGTCTTGGGAATTTGTTATTTCTCTCTCTCTCTCTCTCTCTCCATATATATATATATATATATATGTATGTATGTATATGTATATATATATGTATTAAATTGATATTAATTAATATCCAATTTTTTCCCTATTGTTTTAATTTAATGTATGTATATATATATATATGTATGTATATATATATGTATGTATATATATATGTATGCATATATGTATGTATATATGTATATATATATGTATGTATATATATGTGTATGTATATATATATATATATATATAGATAGATATATATAAGGGTACTCAGGCTAAATTTGAGAATTTGCATAAAAGGAACAGAAAACACTATCCCATCCAAAATAAAAGTATTTTAAAAAGGCAAAAAATATTGACTAGTTTATGGCTGAGAGATAATAGTTTATTCAAAGAAGCCACTCTCAGCTTTCAACACATTCTCAAGATGACTCCTCACTGTGTCTCTGGGAAGATCTTCGAACATCTTGATCTTGGCTAACAGCACATCCTTGGTGTTGCAGGCAGAGCAGTTGGTATCATTCTCAGCCATGCCCCACAGTTAGTAACCCATGAGATCACAAACAAGGGGGTTAAGAGGCCAGAAATTGGGGCTGGTGAAGTTGTAGAATTTCAACAACCACTTCTGACTCTTTGTGCCACACATATAGTCTTCCAGCAGTAACCCTCTCCAGCCAGGGCTTGACCACAATCTCCAACAGTTTCACATAACAATCTGAATTAGGTCTAAGACCCTGTTCAAAGATTTGGGGATGAATTCCAACATGCTGATGCAGTCAGTACAGCTACGTGTCCCTTCCTGCTGGCCACAGCTTTGCAGTCTTCACTACAGCTGTCCAGACTGTGTTGAAAGAACATTGAGATGCAGTCATGATGTCAGCATTTTGACACCTGGTGCAAATCAGCAAGATACAGGTAACTTTTTTTTTGTATTCACATGGCTTCCAGTTCATCTCCACTTTAACTTCAATCTTTATGCTCTCCAATGCCGTTGACCATTCACCAACACATCAAGCTGTTCTTGTAAAAAAGGAGACAAAAAAAATCATCAAATTTAGCCCGAACACCCTCTCTCTCTCTCTCTATATATATATATATATATGTATATATGTGTGTGTGTATCAGTGGCATGCATTTACTTCTGAGGTTGGTCAAGCAATAATTACTTGGCACACATGGCAGAAACGTAACCCAACCCCTCCACCACCCACTTAAAATTTTTTTTTTTTTTTTATGAAAACCCACGTTTTTGACTATGGAGATTTCCGTTTCTGAAAAAAACAATTGGTAAGTTTCAATTCCCCTCTCCCGCTCCACATTTCATTTCTCACTTTTTTCAGAAATTTTGTTTTGGGAAATATGTAGAAAAACACGGAGATTATGATTCTGAAAAAAAATTGTTTGTAATATTGCAATTTTTCAGAAAAGAGAGAAAAAAATCACCCCAACCCCCTCCCCTCCTGATTCTACAGCCTTCAAGTAGGATATCCACATGCAAGAAATAGCAGCCAAATCACAGGAATTTGTTGGGTGTAAAAACTGCGATAAAATAATCAAAGAAATATGTAATCAATCTACTCACCTTTGTGCAAAGATTTCTTTCAGAGAAATTTCCCACAGTAAAGTGAAGTATACTGTGACAAAGTTGTGAAAAAGAGTTTGTTGGAGATTTGACTTATTTCTGAACTCATATTTTTTGTAACTTTCAAGTTTCATTTTGTAGGAAAACAAACACTTTCAGTTGTAAAAAAAACAAAAAAAAAACAGAAATAACAATGAACACTTCAATTTCACTTTGTCACTGTATACCTCATTTTACAGTGGAGGCGCAATGGCCCAGTGGTTAGGGCTGCAGACTCGCGGTCATAGGATCGCGGTTTCGATTCTCAGACCGGGCGTTGTGACTGTTTATTGAGCGAAAACACCTAAAAGCTCCACGAGGCTCCTGCAGGGGATGGTGGTGAACCCTGCTGTACTCGTTCACCACAACTTTCTCTCACTCTTACTTCCTGTTTCTGTTGTGCCTGTAATTCAAAGGGTCAGCCTTGTCACACTGTGTCACACTGAATATCCCCGAGAACTACGTTAAGGGTACATGTGTCTGTGGAGTGCTCAGCCACTTGCACGTTAATTTCACGAGCAGGCTGTTCCGTTGATCGGATCAACTGGAACCCTCGACGTCGTAAGCGACGGAGTGCCACCAACAACAACCTCATTTTACTGTCACAGTATACCTCATTTTACTGCAATCATGAATTGTAAATCAGTTTCAACAAAATGGAAAGATAATTTTAGTAAATTAAGGAAAGATTAATTAGCTATATTATATTTCTGATTTCAGAATGTTTTTGTTTATTACAGAGAGGATGATTAATGATAGTAATTTCAAAACGACAGAGCAAAATAGATATTCCAAAGTCACAGCAACATTTGAGTTGACTAATTAAGAATTATGGAATTGTTGATATGTTTTGGTCAGAATTTTTATGGGTCAAAAAGTAAAACCCATTCAACCATTTAGCTTGTCGCATTAGCAACATCCATTACAAAGAATTGTTGACAAAGAAGAACTGACATAAGGGGAGGGGAAGCCAAAACATGTGTTTTTTCTGAAAGCATGCCTTCTGTAGTTATTTTATCGCGATAAAGAATCTTACAGGGATTGAAATGATAGTTATTGAAAGATAGGAGGTGGGACAAAATATATATACCCATACACACACACACATACATATATATATATCTTAGCTGAATAGCCCGTCAGTGCCAGGCAATTTTTACAATTGAATGTCTTATAAATTTTCGTTTATTCCATGTCAAACCATGCCTTCCCTGACAGATAGGCCTCTTGATCAGGACAAATTTGTGCAATTTTTCACAAAAAAAAAACTTCATGGAGGATTTTTTTTCCTTTTTAAATTATTTACATGTCTGTTCAACCGTTTATTCATTAAAACTAATTAAAACTTCAGAAGTTCTTACAACTTTGGTCATCGTAGTGCTTTACTTTCGTTTGTTTAATAAAAATTCCTCTTTGTAATGGTTTTGCTTTCATTTGTGATAGACAGCTATCATGCAGAAAATGTCAGCTTTTAAATCCTATTTTCTGATTAGGTAAAATTGATTAAACTTTAAACCTCAGTAACATTTTTCTGGAACAAATAAATAACAAAATCAGATTTAACGGGGGAAATTATTTCAATATACCAAATTTGATAATTTTGACGTAATCTTAAAATTTCACAATATGTGACAGCAACAGGGAAGACGCTACAAAAGTAGAGAGACAGAATTATAGGACGTGGCACACATACATTCACATACGTACACTCAGGCAATCACGAGTTTAAAAAGGTGTATGGTAGACATATATGTATATATATATGTATTTGTGTGTGTGTTTCTTTGCAATGGACAGCAGAAAAGTCACCTACCCCTCTCTCCTTTAAGCTACGTATTCCTCATACCTACCTTTCTTTCCCTTTGGCATTTTAAAAGTTACTTGTGTGTGTGCATGTATCTATGTATTTACGAAAGCATGCATGCAGTATTGCGTGTATATGACAGCTGTAGTAACGTTATCAACTCACTGTCACTCCCTATTTGTTGCTTACACGACGCTGTTCTCCCCTTCCCTGATATGAGTTACACTCACTACGCTACTACGTTTCCCTCGCCCTAAAACTCTTTGCACCCGTCTCATTTTATCATATAATATCCCAACCCCATCATGGGGCCTATTATAGATTTTTATCGAAATCTAATTAGCCTATAATTGAACGGTTAGCTTAACATGTATACAAAGTTTCGTCAAGATTGGTTCACTGGTGTAGGCAGCAAGATGTAACAGAAAGACAGAAATTACCATTTATATATAAGATCTATATATATATATATATATATATATATATATATATATATATATATATATATATATATATACACACACACATATATATATATATATAATCATTTAACGTCCACATTGCCAAACACAGGTCAGACGGAATTTGATGAGGCAGATTTTCTACAGACGCCTTTCCTGTTTCCAAGCAAGGTGATACTTCTCCGTCGCCGGACATATTTTTCACGAAAAACTAGAAACGATTTAATACTAAGTACTTCTTAAATTATTCTGTTACCGAAGCGGGGTTTGGTGTGTTATGGCGACAAGAACTGAATTGAGAGAGACAGAGAAAATACAGGGGTAACATAAGAAATAATAGTTACGAATAAAGGAGGTAGATTCAGTAACAAGAAGCATTAACCCAAGAGAGAAAGAATGAACTTAATGCAAGAAATGGACTTAAAGGTGTTGCATGACAAAAGACGAAGATGAAGCGAATAGGAAAAGAATGAAAATGGTTAATCGAGAAAGAAGATAAAATAAGAACAATGATGATAGGCAAGAATATGTCACACAAACCAAAATGAGAAAACAGGCTAGAAGAGAAAACATCGTCGAAAAGAATGGATAACATTTCCCAGATGTTGTTCTCCGTGTTAATCAACGGAAACTGGAAAATATTAGATCTTATTTTGATTAAGTATCATGAAACAAACTCATTAAACTGTTTCTTGTCATTATGAAAGTGAAATAATAATCGAAACGTAATTAATTCAACTCGAATGTGTCAACAAAATCAAATTAATTTGTAAATACTGTTTACGTTTTAAATATTTTTGAATTAACTATCACGACAGGTACATATCAATGAAATACTACTCCACCCTGAAGCTATTTCCAGTTTTCGTGTATCTCGAAGTATTTCAAGCGCTTAAACAAAAGAAATACAGGTGATTATGATTTTATAATTGTTTCGCATTCTGTTAATCAGGTTCTGAAAACATTAAATAAATTAATATTGCTTATTGTAGTTTTGCTACTGATACAAGCCATCATGACTCAGAAAACTTTAGTTAAAATTATATTGGCGTGCATGTCCAAAGTAGTCTTGAAATAAAAATAATTGTTTTAGGGCAGTGCATAGCATTCAAGATAGATATTATATATATTGGAGGTTGCAACCATGATGTAAAAAGAAACAATATCTTCTTAAATATAAAGAAACAGTTTTTAAAAATATCATTTGTGGCTCCCGACTACTAAATCACAAATTTGAACTGTATAACATGACAAATATTTATGCTCTAAACATGGGTTCGCGGCAAAATTTTCTAAAGGACCATAAAGAAAATTTTGCTGCGAACTCTTCCGTTCGTCTCATCTGTTCCTCAAGCTTTGATAGGATTAGCAAAGTTGTATTAGATAAGATTCTACCCCAACTCCGTGCTAAATCATATGGAGTGAGGCTATCCAATGGTTTAATTCCCTAAGCCCCAAACATACATTTAAATTCATTCAGGTAGATATAGACTGATATCACTCTAGCGTACCCCTATCCTGTTCAACAAAGATGTCATATTTGCAATGAAACATTCCAACCCCATTCGAGATTGTTAGCGGCTCCATGATCTCCGAGACCAATTTCCTAATATATCTGGTGGTCTATATTAGGAACGACGCTCTGTTTGCAATCTAGAACTCTAATAACTGCGAAATTGAATCAGATTTTTTAATAAACGTGGGCCTTACCGTCTCTTACAGTAACAGCATTAAAACAGCTCATTGCTTAGATGTCACTCTAGATTTACAAAACAACACTTTCTACCCGTACCATAAAACCCGGTGAGAACCTTAACAATGTTGACTTTTCCTCCAATCGCCCCCACCCACCCCTCTACCCTAAAATCCATCGAGGACAGCGTATCTTAAAGGCTTTCATTCCTGTCCGCCAGTAAGGAAATATTCGAGCAATATGCTGAATCATATTATCACTGCGCCCTGCAACGCGCCGGATATAAGAATCCGATCGAATATATCTCTATATGGGACGACCTTCCATCTACTAAACCCGGCACTATGGATGCATCTGCCCCTTTAAATAAAACACAAGTATCTCACATATTTCACCGTCCCCTACCTCCTCCAAATGTTACGTAGTAGAAAACCTAATAGGCACTACTCCCACCCTGTGATCCTGGATCCCAAATCCACCGCAGCTCATCGAAATGAGCACCAGCGCACACCTCCGTACCCTAAGCTGTACTCGGGTAACCTTCTTAACCGGAATAAACGGAACAGGACACGCGACGTTTTCTAACCATCGCCCGTGGTAATGCCGCGAGCATGTTGGCTTGCTTTAGTAGGTTTTGTTGTGGTCAGGTGCGGTTCCAGGAATTTTTCAAAGGGAGGGTACAAGGTTAGAAGGGATTATAATTCCAAGAGAAAAGGGGTGTAATAACATTATTTAGAAGGGTGAATTTCTTTTTTTGAGGGGTGGGGGGCACGTGCCCCTCAGGCCAACACCCACCCTTGGGTCCGGCCCTGATGGTATGCGACCAATTGAAGCACTTAATGTTGAATTAATGTCTCTTCTTTTTTCTCTTTCTTCGCTCGTGCTTGTGTTTTCTTCGAGTTTGGATTTGTATATCTTAATGTGGTTTTGTACCATATATGTATTATATACATAATAATTAAATTCTCTAAATTTTCAATAAATTTGCTACCATGTGTTGTGCAACCGATTAGTTTTTAATAAAATTCTGGAATTGTCTCCCTTGCATTTCTTGACCTGAGTTAATACAGGTAGATAATGGTTAAAAAAATTTTTTTAGTCAAGATGGAAGGCTGTACCTATGACTCTCTACAGGACCTCTGTGACACGAGAGAGGAAAGTTTCCTCAAACCAGAGACCTGGCCTAAATGCTTGCAACGCAGTGCATTCTGCTAAAGGCACCCAAGTATTTGATGGTGGTCTTAAACCGGGCGACGGATTAAGTATATCACCCATTAGTTTTTCTCCATAGCATTTTAAATTTAATTAATTAAAATGTCTTAGCTCATTACATTAAATATGGTAGAGTCCACTTTACTATTCTTTTTTCCAATAGCAGATTCCACTGGGCACTCCTTCTTTAACTCCCCCATAGACATCAAAAATTTGAACTTTGTCTCTTAATTTTAAATAATAAGAATAACTTGAATACATTTAACATTTTTTGTGAACATGGAGTACAGATAACTATCATCATGAAAACAGAAACTGCTACAAAACTCTTTATTCACATAAAATCAAATAAATGTTCAATTTCATTTAACATTTAGCATTTTTAAAATATAAATCAGGAGAAAAAAATATGCATTTAACCGATAAGTTTAATCATTGCAAAACAGTTAGACGCATGCAATTATTCTGTGTAATTAATCTGGTTTTAATGCATACATACGTAAATAAATGGCATCAGGTTCAAAACACAAAGAATGGCAGACTGAACCATCCAAATGTCTATTAAAATTCTAGAATATGCTTAATTTTTAATAAAGTATACTATTAAAAGATAATTAAGTCAATTTAATGAATTTTAATAATCATAGGCCCCTCATTATCTAAAAAATATAATTTCATAAAATATCATTTACACTACATGTCTACAAAAATATCATTTAATAAAATATTATTTTCACATATCTACAAAATTTCTGTTGTTTTATGTCAATAAAATATATTAATCTTAGCAGTCACACACGTAAAACGATTTATTTGGAAATTGTATGAATGTAGCATGTCATTTCTTATGTTTGTTTAAAGGCTGACTATGCATCCCTATTTTAGAAGTCTAGTAATTATCACTAGGTAGGAAGTCCTGAAAACCACAGCAGGTTGAACACATTTAGTGAGAAAACCCCTTTTGTACATGAATGTAGAGTAGCGTTAATTGAAGATAGCCGAAATCCTCACTCAACCGGCAGAGAAACACTAAATGAAATCAAAACAATGTCGAACAGTCTTACTGATTGACTGACACTTCTTGTCCTACCTGTGGTTACTCAAATATTTCCCAACGTAGATTACAAACATCGCTACCTAAGAGACTACATATAAAAAGATAGAGAAATAAACCTAATGATATCATTGTAAAGTGAAATTGAAAGGAAAGAAAGAAGACATTAAAACAATAATTGAAAAGAACAACAAAAAACCCTTGATGTTCCTTACTCTATAAGATTTGGACCTTATTAGTAGTGGGGACCTGACACCGGTTCCAACGCAAACACACAGACAACTCCCTCCAGTGGGCGAAAAAAATTCCAGCTCAAAACAAGAAGAGACGGCACTGACGAAAGGTAAACAAAGCATTCATATCATATTTCTTCTTTCTCTTCTTCCTTATTCTTCTCATTCAACACGCTCATATACGTGCACACACTCATACATATATGCATGTGTATATATATACATATCTATGTCAACATTATATATAATTTGTTTACTCTTTTTGTCTCTCTATCATCCTCTACTTGTCTCCATCTCATTATCCATTTGTCTTTATCTTTCTTCTCGTCTTTGCTAGCTTGCATGAATGTTGTTGTTGTTGTTGAGCCCCAGGCCAGCTCTGATCCAAAAGGCCTATTATCAAAGGCGTTCCAGCCGTGATCGTCCCATCTTTTATTTATAAATAGTGTGTTTCGAACAACATTATTCGATGTGTCCTTCTTTAAGACAAAAGGGTATGATTCGACAGGAATATAGCTGCTATTTCTAGCATGCCGAACGACCATGAAAAAGTTCCTTACTGAATAATGTGTATTTCTCAAAATATAATTACACGCACATACGTTCACACATGCACACACACACGCCCTGGACTCATGCACCTACTTTATATTTTGCTTGTACATTTATAGATATAACTAGCCCCACCACGAAATAAGAAAATCATCTTGTATATATTTCATTACTATCATTTTATATACATTTCTGTATGTATTTATGTGTTAGCATGTGGTTGTTTATTTGCATCTTTATTCTGATGTGTATTTGTGGTTCATATGCTTATCAGGTGTAGCGTAAATGTGTGTGCGTTTTTGACATATGTAAATTAAGTGTGTGTGTTTATGTGTATGCATATATATTCAAAGAGGAAAGGGGAGCGTAAACCGGAAACGCGCTTTAAAAATCATTAAAATATTTTGGAATTTTTAATTATATTTCAATTATATATTTTGACCAGCTTTATTAATTTTCTTTTTGTAAATCATTAAAACGGTATTTTTTTAAATACGTAAATTCTAGAATTTTATTAAAATTTATATGCATTGTTTCCAATCCCTTTAAACAAGCATCTACTCACACGCATACGCATATACATAATGGAACATGCACTAATATATATATATATATAATCTCACATACACAAACACACGTGTTGTTGTTTAGCATCTGGTCAGTCGTTATCTAATTTATCCCATCCATATATAAGACGGCGGGATGCGATTTGGCTGTTATTCTTAGTTGGTCAAGCGACTGCGTAGTCTCCCCACACGTTATATAAGTCGGTATGTTGTTTAGCCACAGGTCAGTTCTAATTAATCATACTGTGATCAACCGTAACCGTCTCGTCTCTTATTCTCACAAAGATGTGTATCAAGTACATTAAACAATTTATCATTTTCTCAGACCACAGTATATAGTAATTTGAGGGAGTTTTAGCTTATGTTTCTAACACGTCAAACGATTTCGTAGAGGCTTCCTCGTCGAATTCGTTTAGCTCTAGATCAGCACCAATTAACTAAGCTAGTTATTAAAGGTACTCCAGCCGTGATCATCTAATCTTTTCTTCAAATAGTGTATGTAGAACTCTTATTATTTCATGTGTCCTTCCCTAAGCAACTAATTCTAATCGGTGGAGCAACCAACGTAGAAGCTCCTTGTCGTTGGTGGTGGTAAATGAGCAGACTTATGACCAAAGGAAATCCAACAGTGACCATCCTGTCTTTATTTCAGGCTGTGAATCTAGGACGATGTTATAAAATGTATATCTCCTTTTTGTTTTTAAGATTGTAGGATGTTATTTGAGGGAGATTTGGTTGCTATTTGTAGTTGTTCAGGTGGCTACCACATATAGAGATTATGTGTAATTTTAGAATTGAGTATATGAAATAAATTTACACATGTATATGTGTCTGTATATGCGAATACATATGGTTAAATGTTTAGGGTATTGACTTAATAAAGTAATGGCTTCTATTCCTGAACTTGGCAGTACATTGTGTCTTTGAGCATGGCACCTCATTTCTCATTGCTCTAGTCTACACAGCTGAAATGACTGCAGGTTGACTGCTTGTGTAGCTGTCCATCCAGCTGTCACGTCTTTGAATTTCTACAAGGACAAGGATGAGAAGGCAAGGGCATCTCTGTTCACAACTAAAACCTAACTACATAAAACAATTCGCAAAAGCATAGTAATACCTACCAAGTCATGCTTGCGAGTGATAGCTGCATTTTCTTTTTCTGCTTATATATATTAGAAGTACTGTTAAGTAAAGTCATATTATCAAACAAATAATCTGTTGTTATACCACAAATAGTTTACGGGCCAATAAAAGATATCCTTGTAATCAATCAGTCAGCATAGAGTTAATGGCCAAACATTAATGTGGACATGTGCTGTGTATGTATATATGTTCTATCTGATAGCCCATGCTTTACAAAATCCCTAAGGGTATCAATGCAGCCTGTGCAAGGGGAAATATATGTACTGTATATCCTTATGGTGTGTGTTCAGAAAGGCCAAAGGTTGTTTAACATATTTAGAAACAGTGATTTCAATCTCTTGGATGGGTATCGATCAGGAAGACCAACTGTTCTCAATAATGATGATGCAGTGAAAACAGCAATAGAAGAAGAGTTACATTAAAGTATTGGGGACTTATCCTGGAGGCTTCATAAATCTTGGTCCACTGTGCAAGATCTCAAGCAGATTGGGAAAGTGTATGGAGAAGAGAAGTGGATACTACATTATAATGATTGGTAATGCAGGGTTAGTTCAGTGAAGAAAACCCAAGGGAAGGTAAATTCATCAGGCTGAAAAGCTCTACTTCACTCTTCTACTCACCAGATCTTGGACCATCAGATTTTCACTTATTTAGTCACTTGAACACTTTACCAGTGGAAAAACATCCAGAAGCAAGGACAGTATTGAAATGACACTCCAAGGATTATTTTGCTTGATGAATCAATAAGTTGGCTTTAAGGTGAAAAATGTTATTGATAATGATTGGTGGTTATATTGTAAATGAATAAATAAATTTACAATATGTTTTATGCTAATTTGAACTCATTACATAAATGCAGCATTACATTTTGGTTCCCCCAAATGCATGCATGTATAGTGTGAGCTAAATGCAATATTTGTGTTTGTTGAGACTATACTAAAAATTATTCTCCTGGAGTTCTGCAACACACGTAAACCTACTCATTTGCAATACTAACTTTAAGAAGCTGGCCAGCCTCCTGATCATCTTACCAATCAAGAAAAGCATAAGCCAGATAGATTTCATTCTTACCTGGAAACAGGAGAGTTAGAATGCCTGTGAAAATTAAGTCTTTCTCTAGTGAAGAATGCACCACCCAACCTAAACTAGTAATTAGTGATTTTAGAGTGATAGCTAAATGGAACAAAAGGCAGTCAGGAGAAGGAAGATATGGAAACTGAAAAAGTTGTAGGTAACATATAGCAATAGAGAAAAGAAGTTAAAGAAAACCTGCTGCAGCAACAGACCAGATCAATGGCTGGTATAAGATTTCTGCCAGATGAAAGGTGACATGTGATGAATAGTACTGCAAATAATTGTAACACCTAAGGGGCAAGCTGAGAAAGATTGGAGGAAAGGGAAATACCTAGTTGCCAATAGAGAAGTTAGACATCAAATATATTTAGCAAGGAGATAAGCCAAAAGTAATAGGTTTACACATATATTGTGATGTGATCAAAGGCATAGACTATTCTGGATTGCAAAGGTAGTGTATTCAAGAAAATCAAGAGTTGTTGATTTTAACAGTCTACTTTCCCTTACCAACACTGAAATAAAATAGGCATAGAATTGCTATTTTGTTGTTGAATGAGAATTAATGGGAGAAAGAAGGCCCACCCCAAAGGAGGGACCTGTCATTGAATTTGACAACAGTACTATTGCAAGCATAATTTTGTATATGAAGATAGGAAAGGCATGTGGACCATCAAGAATAGCTGCTAAAATGCTTAAAATATCTGGAAAGGGCTAGTCACTTGCATAGCCAGGTAGTATAGAGAAGTATCACACTCGATGACTGGCAGAGTAGTATTATTATCATCTTCTACCAGAACAAAGGAGATGCACTAGAGCAGTGGTTATGAACCAGGGTCCATATAAGATTTTTGGGGGCACGCAAACAAAATAGTAAATTGGGGATACACAGTATTATTCTAAAGGTCTGATAAAATTTCAATTTAGATATATTTATTGCAAGAAACAGCTAAGTTTATTTCTCTAGCATTTAATTTGACATGTTTCTGGTTGCTGAAATATGTTCTCTCAGAGAGTGCTATTACAAACCTACACGAGTGGATGTGGAGTGGGGTGGACAAAATAGGAATTTTGAACAAAGTATCTAGAAAACTAACTTTTAAACATCAAATGGCTATGGAGGTCCACCAGAATATAAATAGTAATCAAAGAAGTCCATAGATAAAAAAATGGTTGAGAACCACTGCATTAGGGCAGTGTTCTCCGCAACTTTTTCTCACTTGCAATACACTTATATTCTTTTCAAAATTTGGTGGAACTCCTGAACTAAAAATATAACTAAAAGTATAGGGGAAAAAATTATATTCAGGTTACACTGCGGCACACCAGTGTGTTGTGACATACCATTTGTGGAGCACTGCACTAGAAGGAGAGGCAACTACAAAGGTATCAAATTGATGTACCAGATCATAAAAGATTTAAGGCACAACTGATTAAGAACAGAATTGGACTGGATGAGATGCAGTTCAGCTTTTTGTCTGAAAGAGGTACTATTGATACCTAATTCCACATGAAACAACTGCAGGAAGAGTACTTAGCTTGTAGTAAGCCACTATAACAAGTATTCATCGATCTGGAGAAAATATCTAATGGTTTATTGCTAAAGAAACTAAAATCAAATGAATGGCTTTTAAGAACCATGCAGACTATTTACAGAAGTGCTTTCCAAGTGATAGTTAGCAGTGTGTTTAGTGATGAATTTACATGCAGGCAGAGGTCCATCAAGGTTCAGTTTTTCAGTCCCCTCTTATTTGTTAGAGCCTCCAGTCTATAAGTGTTTAAGGCTGGTTGTTTGTGGGAAGCCATCTATTTTGATGTCCAAGTTCTTGTTTGCTGACTCTGTAAAAGATTTTGAAAAGAAATTCCAGACATAAAAGCAAAACCTAGAATTGACAGATCTCAAAGTAAACTTTATTAAGTAGGAAAGAATACAGGAAAATGGCTGTGTTTGTGATGTAGAAATGATGTACCCGTCACAAAATCATGGATATACAAGAGGTACAGTAGAATCATAGGCAGTCTGGTAGAGAAGATGAGAAAGAATGGATTAAGATTCCTCCTTTCCCTCGTCCTAATTATCCTCAAGAAATTTGCCCACATTAAACAATAGCCTGTCCAGCAGTGGGTGATGAAAGAACTCCATAAAACAGGTGTTGCATTTATTGCACATGATTGTGTGGTTAAGAATCTCACTTTGTAACTGCATGGTTTCAGGTTCAGTCCCACTGCATGACACCTTGGACAAGTGTCTTCTACTATAGCCCCAACCAGATGGGACATTACAATCTGAGAGGTCAGATACAACGAAAATGAAATTTAGAAAAGAAATGCAGTTAAAAATTTACATATAATACATGCAATGAATGATAACAACACAACAGACAACACGGATGGAGTGGTGTTTGGGTTCAGTTCCAACCCCACAAGCCCCAATTCACCATTGATACCTTTAAGACACTTTATGATATATTCACATGGTTACAACTACTCTCAGCATTCATGCTACATATTTCCATCTTTCATTAAACATTTTCTCTGACAGACACCTCTTCTCCAGCCCTATTTTCCTTTTCAAATGGAAAGTAAAATACCTTTGCAAGGCAAGGCCAGAGATAAAGCTGCCTGTCATTACTCCTTTCATCCCTGTCTTCCATGCTGCCTCTTCCACTAATGCTACTACGGTGAGAAAACAATTCTTACCTTCATTCGACTGAAAATTAGGTGGGTCAATTTTAATAATTAACTCAGTCGATAGCTGTATTCTTCTTGTACCAGACAACAAGTGTTCCACATAAGCCCACATCTCTGGCACCTCCAGACACTGAACAATAGCATGCGGGACAGTTTCCCTATCCCACTCACATCTTGGGCAGGTCCCTATCCTGCTCACATCTTGGGCAGCAAACAAGGGAAACATCTGTTTCGCCAGCAGAGACCACACCAGTTCACCGTCGAGAAGAATCCAGAAGTGCCTCAACCTCAGCACATGTCTGTGCATCAACAGCCAAGGCATCCCTAGTCCTCCCTTTAACAGTCTGACAGTAAATAGAAGAGTGTTTTACAAGTGGCTTTGAGCCCTTCCACAAAAGGTGAAAGAGCTGTTTTTCCAATTTGGTCAACCATGAGCCTGGGCAAGGAACGATGGTTAGGTCGTAGGTAATGACTGATGCGATGAACACATTGGCCACCTCCGCCCACCCTTTCAGAGACAGCCACTGCCAAGACCAGGTCCTGACTATCTGAGCCACCTTGCTTGAAACCTCGTCCCAGTTCTCTACCTGGAGGTTTGGACCAAACCAGACCCCTAGCAACTTAACCGGGCCCTCTGTCCAATGTCCTACGACGCTGTCTGAAAGCATTGACTTGCTTCTCCAGTTGCTGAGTTGCAAGCTGACTGATTTTTCCCGGTTAATCTTTGCTCCTGCTACCGTCTCGTAAACCACAATGGCCTTCCCTACCTCTTGTAGGTATTCCATTTTATTTACGCTGATGGTGATGTCGTCCGCATAAGCTGAAACCAACTCTCCACATCCTGGCTCTCTCAGGATGCCACTCAACCTTTGCAGTAATGGCTCAAGAGCCATCACATACAAAAGCGAACTGAGCATTTGATACAGAACGGTCTTGATAGAAAACCGTTCACTCGAATGATTGAGTCAATGTTTTCATACAATTGTATTTTCCACCTAAGGAAGCCAAGACCCAGGCCGAACTGTGCAAGAACAGTCACCAGATAATGATAGTCAACCCTATCAAAAGCTTTAGATTGGTCTAAATGTACCAATGCCCCACCTTTGCCAGATTTACTCTCTATGCTTCCCTGATCAGACCATCCGCGACATGTGCCAACCTTTTTGCTAGCACCTTGGCCAAAATCTTCACTTCTGTGTTTAGTGGAGTGATGGGCCAGAAATTATACATATGATCCCCCTTGTCCGGGTCCTTTCTGATCAGTGTCACCACTCCCCGGCACACAAATCGGGGAATGAACCCATTCTGTTGCCAGCTCATGTACACACTAGCCAGCAGGCGCCCAAACAAGCCTGGCATACACTTATATAACTCATAGGGTAGACCATACAGTCCTGGTGACTTAACTACACCACAGTCTGCCACAGCCTCAATCACCTTAGGTATGATCGGCCCTTCACAAGACTCTGTATCCTGCCCTGAGAGGCACAGCAGCCCAACAAGGAAGACCGCAAGGTCCCTCCTACCACCTGGTCCATCGCTCCCCCTGAAAAGCTGGGTGAAGTGCTCCTAAAAAGCCTTACACATTTCTTTGGGTTCATTTATCAATACACCTTGATGATTTACCAAAGATCGAACTGTGGAATCATTTCCATGTTGAGCTTCCACCACTTGGGTCCATCCAGTGTTCTTGAGCCCTTCGCAACCCACTGCACTTAGTCTAGCCCTGATAATGCACCCCATGTGTTGGGTTTTGAGGTGCTGGTTTAATTCCAGTCTCTTTGCCCTCACCTGGTCTGTACTGGCAGTCCCCATGGCTTCCTCTAAGTTCTTAACTAGACCCTCTTCTTTCTTATGTTCCTTACCCACTAAATTTATGCCATACCAAATAGACTCAAATTTTATCACTGGTTTTAGGGCGTACCACCATTAGTTGTTAATGATGGCTCCTGTTAATACCTTCTGAATTATCATCTTAATCCACTTTCTGTACTCCTCAATCGCCAACAGGGACGTATTGAGTTTCCAGTAGCCAGATCCCTGTCTATGTACCTTATCTAAGTTCAGAATACAGGTAACCATCTTGTGATCACTGTAGCTAACTGGATAAAACTGTGGATGCTTAACTATGCATTTGTCTACTTTTCTAATTAAAATCTTATCTATATATGATCTGGAAGACCCGTCGCTATTTGACCATGTCCACAATGGAGCATCTGGGTGTTCCAGCCTATATGGGTCTGCTAGCTGAAAATGACTTAGCAGATCCCGGAAGCCAAGGTTACATGTCCTATCCAGTCTCGAGCCAACACAATCTACACGTGCATCGCAGATTGTGTTAAAGTCTCCTAGCAAAACTAAAGGATGTGACGAGCCTAGAAATTTCTCTAGGTCACGAAAATACTCACTTTTTTGACCAGAAACATTGGGTGCATAAATTGCAGCCAGCCTGATAGTCTTGCCACAACTGAATGTCAAGTTCAAAATGACCAGCCTACCTTCTGGATCAGAAAAAAATCAACTTTTTCTCCGAAATCCGGTTTCTTTTTAATAGGACCAACACCCCACCCCCACCTGTCACCTGACACAGAGAAACGTATTTCTTGTAGCTGTTCAGCAGAGATAGCAGATCTCTCGGCCCCTTCAACCGGACTTCTGCAGCAACAATTACATCCAAATTCCATGACGATGTCATTTAGGAAGCGACTTTGCTGCCAGCTCAACATCAGCCATGTACATTTAAACAACCAATGTGAATTGCCATAATGTCTTACCTTGATTTTTTTTTTTGTTATTCCATGGTGTCGGGTGGAGGGAGAGTCTCCACCTCTTCTTTTTTCTTAGCTCGCAGGATTGGAGTTGGTAGTCCTTCAAAAATTGATGGTAAAAAGTCTTTCCTTATCATCCCTACAGAATCCCTAAAGTTATTACTTTGGATTCTGTAGTTTTTCAAGTCTATCTCATAAATGTCATAGTTTTTGTATTTCTCCGAATGTTCATCGTTCCATATGGCAATTTTAATCATCTTCATGCTTCTTACTAGTTCAACGTTATCTGTTTTTATAGCTACTAAGCCGTTTTCTTCTTTCTTTTCTCTTTTTGCCATCTTCTTCAGCCTCTTGTTCGATAGTACTGTTTTGGTTGGTGCAGTAGGATGTGTCTTTCTTTTGTTGCCTGCTTGGTTCTCTGTTTTCTTTTCCTCTTCCTCTCCTTCTCTGCACTTAGCACAGATGTGCCCCAGTTCATCACACTGGAAACACCATGGCTTCCAACCCTCCACAAACACTATGAGGCTTTCATCCCCTACCTCTATTTTTTCAGGGATTCCCTCCAATGTTTGCGGCTCTGCTTGAATTATTAAATTGACTGTTTGTCCATGCGAGTTTTGTTTATCCGTGACTGACGCCTGGCAGAGTGTGATCTTCTCCTCTAGGTTCATGGTCACGGCTGCCACCAGCCACATGGCATCTACCTCTGGTGGGATTCTTCCTATTCACACCTTTGAAGTTCTTATTCCCACGTACATAGGAATGAGAGCCACATCTTCTGTTTTTAAAGCTTCTGTTGAATGGTATTGGGCTTTCTCTACATTCACCATTCATACCTCCACAGTGCCGAACTTTTTGCCTTGAGTGATATAATCAATATCACTCCAAATATTTTGAGGCATTTTTCCACTGTCTCTCCAGACATCCTGTCTATCTCTCTGCTTTTTAAATTATACATTTTGTAAATCAGTGTTTTCCTTTTTTCTTGTAAGATTCTCTCCAGTGGTTCAACTTTCACTGCGTTGCCTTCTTTTTGAAACATTTTTTGGTACTTCTTTAGTTCATTTTTTTCTGTTGTGAGTTGCCTGGTTTAACCTTCGGCCGCCGTAGCAAAACTTTTTTTTTTCTGTTTCACCACTTTGTATACTGGGTGCATTAATCATTCTCTTCGATACTATGCTTTCTGAATCCTTTTTGTTTTTCTTTGGTGAACTTCCAGGTGAGAGTCTTGGGTACTCTTCTTGAGATTCTATATCAGACATGGTGGCAGTTACAATTTCACTAGGGTTATCGCCACACAACATATTTTTTTGTAAAACAAATAGTAATTATTCCCCCCCCCCCCAATCAGGGAATGAATAACAAATGCTTCCAAGAAGCAATAAACAGTCTTTAACAGCAAATTCAACGAGAAATTCAACAGTTCAGCAAAACAAGTAAAACAAAGTGTTCAAAAAGCAGAAAACAAGCAACAGTACAGAAAATATAACTCACAAAAAAAGATGGCTGCCATCATACTCCTTTTTTTTATTACCCATAAAGGGTCCTTTATAGACGCTTTACACAAGACAATACAAAACATAAAATCAGGGAAATAAAATTACAGAAAAGGAAATCGAACAAAGAAGAAAAAAGAAAAGAAACGAATGAAATTATGAACACTGTACATGATGAATATCCAATACCAAACAAACTTAAATCTTCATAATTAAACTGCATTAAACTTTGACAAGCTTACCTTTACCTATTCTGGGTTACTTGAAAGGTATTGTTCCTTTCCCTCTCTTCTATTTGTTGATACCTTCGTTTACCTACCAATGTGTTGTTTCACTTTAAGGATGGTATTTACCCATCTTTTATGATATTTTGACTGTTGTCCGTTGCTTCAAATGTGTTTTAGCATTGTTGTTCTAGCTTTATCAGATTTATCAAAAAAGTGATTTGCTTTGCCTTTTTATATAAAATTGAAACTGATGAGGTTTTAGAGAGGGAGAAAGAGAGAATGGGAGGAAAAATTAGAAAGGAAGGTACAGGGGGGTGAGAGAGGAGAGGGTGGGAGATAAGGAAGATAGGGAAAACAATGTAGGAGTGTGTTTTGGGATTGTATTCTTGTTTTTGAGGGGTTTGCCAAGGAATCGAAAAGAAAGAAGAAAAAGTTTGAGAGGGAGGGGGAGGTAGAGGAGGCGTGGCTTTTGTATCAATGTGGTCAGACTTGTTTGATTCCACTTAGTGACCTTTTGGGTGGGAAAGAAAAGGAATTTTTGGATTCAAGTGGTCAAAGATTTTAATTGGAAAACCAGATGTTTTCAATTTTCTCCAGTAAGAATTATAATTACATTTCAAGGTTTTGTTTTTTAATTCTTTTGTATTCATTAATGTTAAGGGGAGAGAATGGTATGGCTATGTTTTTTGAAAACATAGCCATACACAGCTAAATCAAAAACAACATCTAGAATTTTAATCAAACATTTTGACCACATCCATACAACCATTCTCTCCCCTTTACATTAATGAATACAAAAGAATTAAAATACAAGACCTTGAAATGTAATTATAATTCTTATTGGAAAAAAATCAAAAACACCATCTGGTTTTCCAATTAAAAACTTTAACCACTTGAATACAAAAATTCCTTTTCTTCCCTACCCAAAAGGTCATTAAGTAGCAGAAAATAACTTATTGAATTCTAATCAAACACTGATACAAAAACC
>NC_068994.1:31311698-31312738 GCF_001194135.2 Octopus bimaculoides
CAATATAGCTCTAAAAATGTAAATATTTTTATTTACATTTTTAGCACTTTCTTCCATTACCAGATTTATCAAAAAGGTGGTTTATAGTAAGTTTGCTTTGCCTTTTTATATAGAATTGAAATGGATGATGTTTTAGGACGAGAGAGAGGGGGAGGAAGGGAGGGGAAGAGGAACAAATTAGAATCGAAGAGGCAGGGGTGAGAGTGGAAGATAGTGAAGAGAAAAAAAAGGAGTGTTTTGGGGGTTTGCAGAGGGAAAAGATGTTGAATTTTCCTTCTCCACATATTTCCAAATGTTTGCTCAGTGGAATTTTCCATAGCTCTTCTTGTCGGATGTACTGTCTATGGATTCTTGCGCATTGGCAAAGGGAATTGTTGGTTTCACCAATATAATTCTCCTTGCATTTGGAGCAAGTAATGCAGTATATGAGGTTTTGTGTCTTGCAGCTCGTATTTGCATTTACTTTGAATAAGAATCCCTTCTTAAATTTTATGTGGGTGTCCCCATCTCTGTATTTGTATTTATTGTTGTTGTAGCATCTTCCACATCTACTGTCTTCACATTCCTTTACGGAGAATTCTGTTTCGTTCTCTGATGTGAATTTTGCCCTTTTGAGTTGTTTTTTAAGCTTTTTTCTTGGCATTTACTATTTCATATCTAGCTTTTATCTATCAGGTTTCTGATTTTGGGGGCTCTGTAAGAGTATTGATAGGATTGATTGTGTAACGTGAAAAATATTGGTTATTCCAGGCTCATGTGTGTTAATAAATGGAATTGCTGGGGGGGGGGCAGCAACTGTCGATCTCATTTTGAGGTCTGTGGGTCTCTGTATTTTTACGTATTGATGCCACTGTTCATTTATGGCCTTCTGCATCTTGGAGCTTTTGTGGATTTTGGGCAATCCACAGAGACTGCTCTCTTTGATCATTGAGTTGCATAAGTGGCTCTTCTCCTTTCGTGGAGAAGGAAGATTCAACATCTTCCCCTTCTACAAATGCTCAAGGAACGACTCAAACTTCTGAAAAACAATGGAGCTACAC
>NC_068994.1:31314101-31316571 GCF_001194135.2 Octopus bimaculoides
CGAAATGAGACGCAGTTTAGGGCAGCGATGTCAAATTCTCTTATACACCAGATGTGCCATCAAAACTCTTGATTGGACCATATCAGGTGGGGGAGAAGAGCCATGCAAGGAACGTGAAGAGAGCACAGCATAAAGACGGAAAATCACGGTGGTGCTCCAGCATGACCGCAGCCACTTGGCTGAAACCCATGTGTTCCTTTGCAACCTTCTACACACACACACACACACACACACACACACACATATATATATATATATATACATACTATGTCTGAATTATAAGACTGGATGGCCACAAGCGGAACGCCATTAACCACTTGACTGCATGATTAGGGTTGACCTCAGGTGAAACACCAACGACATTGAAATTCATCTTAAGAAATCACTGTTGTGCTAGTTAAGTCTGGTACATCTTGCACTGACCAGCACACAGTTTGACAGGTTAGTCTTTCTCTCACCCTCTCTCCTCATTTCTATTTTCTTTACTTCTCTCGTTCTTTCTGTTTACCTCTTTCTCTCTATCCCATTCATTATGTTTCTATTCTCGCTTGTCCTTATCCCCCTATCTATTTTCTCCTTACCTCATTATTCCACTTCTAGCCACCCCAGTTTTTTTTTATCCTCTACATGTTTAACATTCAGCCTATCAAGTGTTTTCAATGCTATATCTATCTATCTATCTATCTAATCTACATTATCTATCTATCTATCTAGTTGTTTATATATCTATGTTTAGCTATCCAGTCTTCAGCATATTTATATCTATATATCCAGCTTAACTATCAATATTTTCATTTATCTATCTACGTGTATGTCTAGTTTTTGTTGTTTTTTTTCTCTCCTCTCTCCCTCCATCGTCCGACATTTGTAAGCGCTGCTGTGAAAAATTTTCTTAATGTTTGTTTAACCTGAATTTATATTTCTTTTAACCGCAGCACTCTCTCTCTCTCTCTCTCCTTGTCTCTCTCTCTCCCTCTCTCTCTTTTCCTAAATCTCCATTCTCAATTATCTATCTCTTACTATTTCCCTGTGTTTCAAATTCTGCCGCCTACCTTCTTTCATATTCTGTATCTTTTGTTATTTTTTCCTCTATTTACGAGTATATGTCTCTCTCTCTCTCTCTCGGTCTAAACTTTTCTCTCTCATATGTCCCTTCCATCTTTCTGTCTATCCGGCTCCCCCTCTCTCTTCCGTTCCTTCTCTCTTTCTCCATCCATTCCTATTTCTCTCAACCAATGTTTTCCTGCCGTTCTTGGCAAGACTTTCCTTTCACTGTAAAGCATCGGACAGTCTTACCGAACAGATTGCTGGTGAGTACGGAACTTTCAACAGCTGCCACACTTTTAATACCTTCTTTCTTTTTCCTTCTCTCCTGCTTGTTCCTTTTATTTATTTTTTTATCTTTGTTCTTTTATTCTTTTGTTTTTCTTTTTTATTTTCTTCCTTCGTTTTCTTCTCATTCCACTGTCTTTTTTTCATTTCGTTTTCTGTTTATTTTTGCATTTTATTCCACTACACTTTTCTCTATTTCTCTTTTCGTTTTTTTTTTTTAATCTTTTAAATGTATGGCAATAATTATGGTGGTGGTGGTCGTCGTCGTGGTAGAAATAATTGTTGTCTATCCCCATATCAGCAGACCTGTGATCGATAGCATTCCAGTCACGACCATTCCATCTGTTTAGAAGTATCTAGGATTACATTATCCAGTAAGTCTTTCTTTTAAGATCGTAGAGTATTCTTTGAGACCGATTTAGCTGCTATTTCTAGTAAGTCGCTCAACCATATGAGGGACACCCGCTTTGACTCATGGTAGAAATATTATCATTAATGTTGGTGGAAGCTCCAGATCAGTTCTGATTAAGTACATCTATGATCAAAAGCGGTCCAGTCGTCGTGAATATCAAGTTTTATATCCAAACATCATGTCTCCATAGTACGTTGTCCAAAAGGGTAGAAATTTAAGGAAAATTTGGTTACTATTTCTAGCAGTTCCTATAATCTCGTAGAAGATTTCTTGTTGACTCGTGGTAATTGAGTGTATTGGTAGAGACGTTATTAGTGGAGGTGGTTGTGGGTATTAGTAATGTCACTAGTGGTGGTGGCAGTGGGATGATGGTTGTGGGGTATTGCTAGAAATACTGGTGGTGGTGGTGGTGGTTCTCCGAAGAAATGCTATTAGCGGTGGTAGTTGTGATGGTTAGAGATCTTGGTAGAAACGTTATTTGTGGAGGTGATGGTAGTGGGTACTGGTAGAAATGTTAGTGGTGGTGATGTTTGTGACTCTTGGTAGAAATGTTGTTGGTGGTGCTGATTGTGGTGATGGTAGGTATTTGTAGAAATATCATTAGTGGTGGTGGATGGTGGTGATGGCTGTGGGTTTTGGTAGAAATATCATTCATTAGTGGAGATGACGGTTGTGGGTATTGGTAGAAATATCATTAGTGGTGGTGGTGGTGGTGGTGGTGGTTGT
>NC_068994.1:31316597-31317497 GCF_001194135.2 Octopus bimaculoides
TTTGGTAGAAATATCATTCATTAGTGGAGATGACGGTTGTGGGTATTGGTAGAAATATCATTAGTGGTGGTGGTGGTGGTGGTGGCTGTGGGTCTTGGTAGAAATGCCAGTGGAGGTGACGGTTGTGGGTATTGGTAGAAATACTAGTGATGTGGATCTTGGTAAACATTTTATTATAGGTGGTGGTTGTGTTGATGGCTGTGGGTTTTGGTAGAAATGTCATTAGTGCAGGTAATGGTGGTAGTGATGACAGTTGTGGGTATTGATAGAAATATCGGTGGTGGTGGTGACAGGCTTTGGTAGAAATGCTTTTAGTGATAATGGTGATTGGTAGAAATGCTTGTTAGTGGTGGTGGGAGTGTTAGAAGCGTTGTCTATGGGTGTTTCTAGAAATATTAGTGGTTTTGGAGGTGAGTTTCGGTAGATAGTAATTTATCTACTAAGATACATTATTAGTTGTGATGGTCTTGTAATAGTGGTGATGGGTCTTGGTAGATATGGTTAAAGTATTCCAACCATGATCATCCCTCCCACCTTTAATGCAGACGATATATCTAAGACTGATTGCAGGGCAAAATGCTTAGCGGCATTTCGTCCGTCTTTATGTTCTGAGTTCAAATTCCGCCTAGGTCGTCCTTGCCTTTCATCCTTTCGGGATCGATGAAGAAAGTACCAGGGTCGATGTAATCGACTTACTCCCTACTCCGAACTTTCTGTGCCAAAATTTGAAACCATTATCCAAAGTGTCATAATCTTTAAAAAAAAACAATGGTATGCTTTGAGGGCTGCTATTTCGAGCAGTTCAAGCAACCACATAAAAGAATCTCCTCTCATTAAAGATGCTTGCACTTAAAATTTCCAGGTGGTCACCCATCTTAAGTAGTGCTTAAATGGGTCCTG
>NC_068994.1:31318801-31320712 GCF_001194135.2 Octopus bimaculoides
GTATATATATATATATATATATATATATATATATATATATATTAATCTCTATCGAAGTCTGCGATATCGTTAATATAGACTGTCTTTATGTTCGTCTGCTGTTTTTGTGTGTGTATGTGGGCAAGGTCGTTGACGTAGACTAGTAAAACCTGTTCATTAGTGGCGGTCGTCTGTCTTTAGAGGAAAACTTCTTCGAACTTCCTATCAGTTGAAGAGAGTAATGGAACCCTACAATGTTAAAGAAAGAGAAAAAAAAAACTTATGGTGTTGTGCAATGATTAGATCATTCATACAGCTAAAGTATTAAAATCAGCGACGAAGTTTTCAGTAAGTACGGGAAATAACTCTAGATGCATTTCGCCTCCTTTCGTCAACTTCTTCGGCACTTGCTAAATAAATATACTAATATCTTGTTGGCACAGTATGTAATAAATACCGACATATTACATTTCCCTTGTATATTTGATTTGCCCTACATGCATACCTATATAAGTGTTCCCCCACTGGACTTTGTTTTCACATAAAATGTTATTATTTTACTTGCTTCAGTCATTTGACTGCGGCCATGCTGGAGCACTGTCTTTAATCGAACAAATCGACCCCAGGACTTATTCTTTGTAAGCCCAGTACTTATTCTATCGGACTCATTTGCCGAACCGCTAAGTTACGGAGACGTAAACACACCAACATCGGTTGTCAAGTGATGGTGGGGGACAAACACAAGCATACATATACGAGGTCTGATCAATAAGTACCCGGGCTGTTGCCATAGTAACGAAGCTAAAGCATGCAGAGTAAAGCCACTTGATACAGATTGACCATGAACTCTGCTGTGCATATGCAGTAAGTCTTAACATTCTAGCTCAATTCTGCTGTTTACAGCAGTGCTTGGGAGAAAGGTGTGTAGCATGTGATCATCGCATTGACCACGACAGCGATACCTGCTCAGAGGCCTACACAAAGTTGCAGAAAGTCTATGGAGCAGTTTGTATGAGCTGCACACAAGTGTATGAGTGGTTCAGACGTTTCCAAGATGGCCGAAAAAATGTTGATATTGCCGAGCGTTCTGGGAGACACTCAACTGGCAGAACTGAGAAAAACATCACAGATGGGCATGCAGCTGTGAGAGGAAATCATTGAATCACCATCCATGAATTATCAGCGGATGTGCAGATTAGTTACAGTTAAGTTCAGTTCATTATCACTGAAGATTTGGGTATGAGATGTGTGTCTGCCAAGTTTGTGCCCAAACTACTGTCACCTGACCAAAAGGACACTTGGGTTTCAGTCACACAATATCTTCTTGATTGTGTCAAGAACAATGAAAACTTTGCGTAAGCCTCTAAGCAGGTATCGCCAAGCTCTTGGCAAAATTTAATGCAGATTCTCTACTCAACTTTCTCTATCATGGTCAATGCAATGATCACACACTACACACCTTCCTGTAAACAGCAGAAGTGAGTTAGGGCGTTAAAACTTACTGCACATTTGCAACAGAGTTCAAGGTCAATCTGTGCCAAGCAGCTTTGCTCTCTGTACTTTAACTTCATTACTGTAGCAACAGTCCCGGTGTATACTGGTACATATATATGACGGGCTTCTTTCAGCTCCTGTCTACCAAATCCACTCACAAGGCTTTGACCAGCCTGCAGCTATAGCAGAAGACGCTTGCCCAATGTGCCATGCAGTGGGACTGAACCTAGAACCATGTGGTTGGGAAGCAAGCTTCTTACCACACAGCCATGCCTGCACCTATAAAACAAGCACCAAGGCCTCACCAATATGGATATTATTTTTAATGAAGTTTTCTACAAATACTTCATCATTTTTTCAGGACAATCTTTCAAAGAAAGTATATGAGAAGTAAAAGTATTTGTTTAGCATCCGTAAATTTTTTTTCATTTCTTTCAG
>NC_068994.1:31320792-31328948 GCF_001194135.2 Octopus bimaculoides
TATCTGTGTATGTATGTATGTGTATACACATATATATGCAAATATACATACATACACCAAGAATTCAAAAACGTGATTCAGCTGAAAAAATTAAAGAAATAAAAAAATTTTACGGAAATTTTTGAAGAAAAACTATCACTTCTCATATACTTTCTCCAAAAGACTGCCATTTTCAGATGCTGTAGATTATGATTATATCAGAATTTGTTGTGAAAAGTCTTTTTCAGAGTGACAAGAGTTTCAGATAATTCATTTGTTCCAACTGCGTTTCTTCATAACTTTCAAGAAAAAAAACGAGCATTTTTTTAATGAAGTTTTCTACAAATACCTTCCAGATGGTGTAGATTATGATAATATCAGAATCTAATGTGGACAAAAGAAAATGGTGTGCATGCACACATACATGTCTACAAAATGTAACTTGAAATTTTGATAAAATTATGTGGTGAGTGTTGTTAAGTATGTGTGCATGCTCATTTTTTTTTTCTGCACAGTAAATTCTGATATAATCGAAATCTAAACCATCTGGAAGATACTTGTATAGTATTTTATTAAAAAATACCCCTGTTTCAGAAAGTTATGAGGAAACAAATTCGATACGTGTTTATTATCCGAAATTCCTCCTCCTCGAAAGAGTTTTCACAACAAACTCCAATATACTCTTAATCTACACTACCTAAAAGGTATTAGTAGATAATTTCATTAAAACATATCCAGTTTTTTTTTGTTTTTTTTTTTGTGTGGAAAACTTCTTCAAACTTCCTGTCAGTTGAAAAGAGTAATGGAACCCTACAATATTAAAGAAAGAAAGAAAACTTATGTTGGTGTGTAATGATTAGATCATTCATACAGCTAAAGTATTTGAGGAAACAAAGTCAGGGGTCACACTTGTGTAAGGTTGCCACTTTATGTTCTAATCATTAAAGAAATATTTCACTTCAGTCCCTGTCTTTCTAAAACAAATGTAATCTTTTATCTTTTACTTGTTTCATCTGCTGGATTGTGGCTATACTAGGGTTTAATTAGACAAACTGACTCCAGTATTTATTCTTTGAAGTCTAGTACTTATTCTATCATTCTCTAATGCTGAACCTCTTAGTTACAGGGACGTAAACAGACCAACACTGGTTGTCAAGCAGTGGAGAGACAAACACAAAGACCATGCACACACAAAGACCATGCACACACACAGATGCATGCATGCACACACACACACACAAGTGAGTTTCCGCTCAGTTTCTGTCTACGAAATTTACACACAAGGCATTTGGTTGATCCAGGATTATAGTAGACAACACTTGCCTCAACGTGCCATGCATTGGGAGTGAACTCAGAACCACATGGTTGCAAAGTGAGCTTCTTAATCACACGACCTTAGCTTTTAAAAAGATATTAAATATAGAAAAGAAAAGTGTTGAAGTCAATGAAATGTTCAGTCTTATCAAGGACCAATATTTTGCCCAATTCATTGGGTCTGCTCTTGAATATACAATTTTTACATTTAATGACTGCTTCCATGACTTATGTCATTCTCTCACTTTATCTCTTTCAGCAAAATTTCCCACCATTTTCTAATGTTCCCTTCTCTTATCTCTGATATGTCTGTCACCTTCTTTGACATGAACTACCCTTCTTTGACACGATCCTTCCTTTATCACTGATCATCCATTACTTTCTTTGACACCACTCACCCACTCATCTTTCTACACCTGTATTCTACAGGTAAATTCTCGTTCTTAACTTGAGCATGTATCTTCTCATTGGCCATTCATCTTCTCATTTGCTACTACTTTATGTACAAGATGTGTCACTTCACCATTTAAAAACTTTTGTTACCCTAAATCTCTTTGGAATTGCTCTCTCTTGACCCCAGATATTTGTTGAAACATTTATGTTCTTGCTCCACACATAATGAAGAATTAACCCCACCCCCACTACTCCATCTGACATCAAATGCACAATCGTCTGCACTCAACTCTTTATATTCCAAAACTAGGAAGCCATTGGAAACTTCACCACCTCTTTTTAGAGCCACCCAATCAACTTTTAATGTCTTTTCTTTTTCTGTGGTACATAAAATTATTCGTACCTGTTAAAAATGTTATGGTATGTGTGTGTGTGTGTATCATTGTCATCGTTGTCAAGGGATGGAAAATAACAGATGCCAAGAGGCAGAGACCACACCTCAAAGACACAGAGAGCAGCTTGCACTTCCTTGTCCCCATCAACTCTCCCCTGCGGTAAAGATCCTTGGCCTGAACAGCCACCTCAGGCACTGAAACACTTTGCATTCATCAGGATGAAGAGGCTTAATCCCCCACTACAGATTAACTACTTGGATATAAGTTAATGCTCCCGACTATAGATATGTGTGTATGTAGCTGTGTGGTTAAAAATTTCTCTTCCTAGCCACGTAATTTTGCATTCTGTCCCACAATGTGGTGTCTTAGGCAAGTGCTTTCTACTATAACCCCAGGCCAACCAAAGCTTGTCAGTGAATTTGAGTCAGAAACTGAAAGAAGCCCCTCAAATACACATAAATGTGAACGTGTGTGTGTGTGTGTGTGTTTGTGCCTTCTTGTCTTAACATTACATGATAGTTGTAAATGTATGTCACCATTATACAAGTAGCGTTATTTATTTCTTCTGGAAAACATGTCTAGTCACAGAGAAACAAGTGAGGGTTGGTGACAGGAAGGGCCTCCAGCCATAGAAAATCTGTTCCACCAAATTCTGTCCAACCCATGCAAGCATGTAAAAGTAGACACTAAAATGATGATGAGGATATATAGTCAACACCTCCTTTGGACGTCTGCAGAAGTATGTATGACAGAAACGAGCACTGTATCTGTCTACCAGCATCAAAGTCTACAAGGCAGCTGTCATCACTACTCTCTTCAATGGGTGAGAAGCTGAGGTACTCTACATGAAAGCTTCCACCTTTACTCCATCATGGAAATTTCATGGAAGAAATACATCACCACCAACAAAGTCTTTCAGCAGGCCAATGTTCTGAGCATTGAGACCATGCTGCTGTTCAGACAGCTCAGATGGATAGGCCACACTTCACACATGGTCAAAGCCAGAATACCAGAGATTGTATTCTGTAGCAAGCTCAGACAGGATCTCCCCAGAAGCATTTCAAAGATCAGTTGAAATACCAGCTCACCCAGGCAGGGATAGACCCCACAGAGTGGGAGGAAGATGTGAAGAGATTGCATCCATACTGCTGCAAGCAACTTTGAGAAATCTGGACCAGTTGTGGCAGATGAGAAATACTAAAGAAGGAAAGAGTTGTCATCACAGTTCCCATCTGATCAAAGCCTACATATTTGCTCCAGCTACACCAGAGCCTGTCATTCAAGGATCAGTTTACATAGCCACTTAAGGGATTACTACTCTTCCAAACATGGAGAACTGACATAATTCTGTGTGTGCTTAAGAATGATATAACAAGGATGGAAGACATCAAGCTTTAATCTACTGTTAAAGCCTGTTATCCTCCATCCTCATCTTATATTAATCTTGTGTTGGAATGAAGGTGGAAGCTTTCATGAAGAGCACCTAAGCTTCTGACCCATTGAAGAGAGTAGTGATGACAGCTGCCTTGTAGACTTTGATCCTGGTAGAGGGGTTGCACATGTGTATCCCACCCTGGAATATATCCTACTGTAGGATAACATGTAGTAGCCAAATAACAACATAAGAACTCTTAACTGCACATAATGAGGGTTTTACGGAACTTATATTAAATATATATGTATGCATTTATGTGTGCATGTGTTTGTATGAATGAATGACGATTAAATGTGTCTAGAATACTCAGCCACTTATATGTTAATTTCATGAGCAGGCTGTTCCATTGATCGAATCCACGGGAACACTCATAACCAATGGAGTGCCCAGCCAACTTGGGGAATTCAGTGGATCAAACAACAGAATCATCATTGACAAACAATGGCAAACTATCCATCCATCCATCCATCCATCCATCCACATATATTTATGTACTCCTAAGGTTTCTAGGACCCTGGGTACTCTGAATTTCTTTCCTTCAATATATACTTTTAAAATGTTTTGACAAAAAGTAAAAATTGCAACAATTAAAAATAGAGTTACAAATTTATTAAATGTAATAATTAAATGTTTTGTATTTTTTATTTTCATATTTTTTCCTCATGTATTTCTTGGAATATCTCATGGGACTTGGTGCTCTGTACCACATGGTCCCCTGGGTGACTGCCTAAGCTGCTAATATCTTCAGCTGACCATGCATGCACACACACACACACACACACACACACATTTTCTTATATTTGAAAATTACTGACACAACACTGTTTCATTTTGATACAATAATGTACTATAGAATAAATCTATACATTTTAGCCAACACTGCATATGTGAATTAAACTTAATTAAATAGACTTGGCTGTTGTAAAAAACTGCCTTTTTATATAATTTCTATTGCTTTGTGGACTGGAAGAGAGGGAACAGCTATACTGGTTTCAATTCTTTATTTGAGATTTCATAAACAACTGAGTACCTGCATATAAATGTTCGCAGTGACACACACACACATGTCACCATCATCATCATCATCATCATCATTTGTTGTCCCTGTTCCATGCTGGTATGGTTTGGATGGCTTGACAAGGATCTGATGAGTCCAAGGGCTGCATCATGCTCCAGTGTCTACTGTAGTATGGTTTCCATGGATACCCTCCCTAAGGTTAACCTGTTTAAAGTGTGTACTGTGTTATCTACATATAGATATATATGTACACACACACATGCACACACAACCACTATTATAAATTATTATAAATTGATTTACTAATTTAATTTATTAATTTACTAGCCATTAAGAATTTTTTTTTTTTTTTGAGAATCTGCCATCCATTTTTTTTTTTTAGGAGAGTAGATTTAAGGGAGATTTGGTTGCTGTTTCTAACAGATCAGTCAACTGCACAGAGGGTGTCCTGCAACATTGTTGTAAAAATCAATAAATGATCTGTCTGCTAGCAGTACTGTGTTAAAACCCTCCTTTTGGTTTGAATCTTGATAGAAATGTTAACCATGCTGTTGTGTTGGTAACTATTTTAGATTGAATCAGAAAATGTGTGAATAAAATTTTTATCTAACTGAAAATGTAAACAAATTTGTAGAGTCAGCAGAGCATTTATTAGATAGAATGTCTCCCGGTATTTATTGTACAGTTGGCAGTTAACTTTGACTTTTATTGTTTCAGGGTCAATAAAATAAATTATCAGTCCAAGGTGGTGGATTGGTGGAACTGTGAGACCATCAGGCTGGATGCCTTGTGATATTTATTTCAGATCCTTGTGTTCTGAGTTCAAATCCTGCTATGACCTACTTGCATAGCAGACCTAATTCATACCTTGGCTTAGTACCACCACTTAGTGCATTGGTTTCTTTTAGAAGAGTCCACTTTGTTGCAAACATTCAGGTCAAGTTTCCGATTTAAGAATACTTATCTCCAATCTCCTCACGAGTCATGTGATGAGTCAGGGGTAGCTTTCCCTCTTCACTAAAATGATAAAAAAAATAAATAACTGAAAATTCTCTATAAATCTTATGCCTATTTAAAAGAATATTTTTCTTCTCTATTTTTGTATTTCTAGGTTTCGGAATATGTATCCTGGTCAGTCAGTCTATACCATGAGCCAAAAATTCTCCTGTGATGAATGTGATGAAGCATTTCCTTTGTATGACCTGTTGAAAGCCCACATCCGCACAACTCATTCATTGGCTTCACAACAGCAACGTAGTTATTGCTGCGCAATCTGCAACAAAGCTTTCACACAGAGAACAAACCTGCGTACACATGAAAGAGTGCACTCTGGTGAAAGACCCTACAAATGTGCGATGTGTTCCAAGGCATTTTACCAACGTACCAATCTACGAAATCACATACGAACTCACACAAACGAGCGACCTTATACTTGCACTGTATGTGGGCGTGCCTTCACTCAGCGAGGTAACTTGTACCTCCATGAAAGAATTCATTCTGGTATTCGTCCATTTCAGTGCAATATCTGTGAGCGAGCATTCTCGCAGAAGGGTAACCTTAAAAGCCACCTGCGCACACATGAGCGCAAGAAGGATGCAGGAAAACACTTTTCTAAAGTTGAGGGGAATAACATTACTGCATTTGTGTGTGGCCAGTGTGGAAAAGCATTCCAGCGCCAGTCCTTGCTTAAGTGTCATGAAAAAACACACCAACTTGAACAGCAATCACTGAAACAGAAAGGACGTGAGGATAAGGAAGAAGACACGGCATTGAGTAACTACAAACAAAGTGGTATATCTCAAGCTGTCTTTCCTGACACATCTTCACCCTTGCTCCTGAGAATCACCACAAAATGAACCTTTCCAACAACAGTCTAATAAATCTTCATTCTCTCTCTCATATACACCCTTTCCCTTCTCTCTCTCTCTCTCTCTCTCTCTCTCCATCCTTTGTCACTTTCATGCAGTCTCTTTCTTGCCCCCCCCTCTTTCTTTCATAGACCCTATTTCCCTGCTCCTCATACTCACTCTCTATTTCCTCTTAATTCATTACTTCTCTCATTTTCTCTGTTCTTTTTCAATCACCATCATGTATACACTCTGTATTACATCTTCACTATCATACGCTATATATATCTTACAACAGTTACAATATTACACATACATCATGCAGCACCTTGTCATTACATCTGCACATTTCTTCGCTATTAACTGAGGTTAAAGTGGTGGACCACTGACTACATAGGCATGTAGTCATGCCTATGACTACATGTTTGTTCAAACCTTACTACTACTACTACGATTACAATCAATCAGTGTGTTATCTCTCTAAGCAAAATATACAACCTGATTTCTCCAGTTTACCTGTCTAACTGAAATGATTTTACTTCACTTAGGAGGTCTATTTTAGAGTTATTACCCCTGCCTGTCTTGGTAAGATTTAAGCCACGAATTTCTGTTTATGTCTCTTCGCTGTAGAGAGAGAGAGAGAGAGAGAGTCTTGATCTTTTTTTTTTTTACATGGTGTTAGCATTATTTAGACAGCTCCCACTCATACTTCATGGGAGGGTGTCTAAAAGTAGGAATGGATATTCATTTGCAAAAACAATCATTCACACTAACAATGAGAAATATACTTCATAAAACTAGTCAATAAGGGAGCTTCTATGAGGTCGATTGATTTTCCGAAAACAGCAGCCAGATCTCTCTCAGATCACATAATAAATATACAACATATGTAACTAGTCACTGAGAGAACCTCTACAAGGTTATTCACCATGCTAGGAATAGTGGTCACTTATCCTCAAATTTCACGACAAATATGCAATATATATAACTAATCAATAAGGGAATTCTACACAGTCATTCAACCTACAGAAATAGCAATCAAATTTGCCTTAAATTACACCCTACCACTCTGAAAAGGGAAGAACACATTATATAATGTAGTCCTATATTTTGCAATGCCTGCAAAAAGATTGGATGGTCATGACTGGAATACTCTGATGTGTGTGTGTATTATGAAAATAAAAAAGACACCTCAGGAGAGACAAACTTTATCAAATGTATTAGCTTATGTGTGTGTGTGTATGAACATGTGCAGGCTAGTGGTGAGGGTGTTACACTAATGGTTGCGAGATTGTGATTTCAGTTCCCAGATTGGTAGTGCATTTTGTTCTTGGAGGAAAACACTTTATTTCATGTTGGTTCAGTCCATTCAGATGTAAATGGGTAACCCTATGATGGTCTGTCATTCCATTTGCGGGTGAATGATAACCTGCCCACCTAGCCAGCAGGGTGACACCATTCTAAAGCTATAACAATGTGAAGAAGCACATTGTGACCAGCAGTGTATAACAACATCTAATAGTCTTGTCTGTTCCATACAATAATATATATGTATACATGTATATGTATGTATATATATGTATATATATATATGTGTGTGTGTGTGTCTATGTATCTATATCTATATATGTATGTATCTATATGTATGTGTATATATATGTATATGTGTATGTATATATATATGTATGTATGTATGTATATATATATATATACATATAAATATATATGTGTGTGTATATATATATATATATATATATATATATATATATATATAT
>NC_068994.1:31330183-31332255 GCF_001194135.2 Octopus bimaculoides
TATATATATATATATATATTGAGAAACAGAGTAAGAAGGTGGGCAGAGAGATTGTTTAACCAAGTGTCATGTTGGTTTGACATCATTGATATTTGACACACTAGTATCAAACTGCAACAGAAACTATAAATGAACAAAAGATAGAAAACTTCCACTTGACCTTTCAAATTGCTAGATGTAGCAGCCAGATCTCTCAAACTACATTCTACTATCAAAAAAGTCCTCAATACATTATCTAGAGACATAAAATAGGATAGTCTTGATTGGAATGTTTTTGAGCATAGGTCTACTGGATTATGGCTGACTGACCTGAGTCTAAACAACAACTACTGCTACAATACTAGGTAAACAATAAAAACATCAACACAGTAATATAGCAAGATACAACAGAATTTATTTGTATGTTATTTAACCTATACACTGATGTAACCAAATCTCCCTACCCTTATTAAAATGGTGCCCTAAATCTCAAAACTGAAACCCAGTGTGGTGAATCCATACCACGTTTCTAAACATTCAACCGACACAGCTGACTGAGGTTACTCAATAACAACTTTATCACTTCACTGCATGGCACAACACTGGCTAACGAGGGACTGTATATGCAGTCGCTGAAATTGGTGGAAATAACAGTCAAATCTTCCTCAAATTGCATCATATCTTTAAAAAAAAAAAGGAAGAGACATTGGATAATGTAGCGCCAGATATTTTATGGAAAGGGCATGGCTAGATTTACTTTAATAGTCATGTAATGCTAACCTGAGATTAAATGACACTAATACTACATCATACTACATTATATCATGCTGTACTATAATTACACTAAAAATATCTAAAGGGTGTCATATCATTAAAATCAGATTTCGCCATCATCCACGAAAACTATATTACAGAAGTCACCTTCAACATCTTCATTGCCACTGTCTCCATAAAAAACCATCACAACAACAACCGCAATAACAAAAGCATTCCTACAATGTTATGTGTAGTGCCAGATAAAGAGATTTATCTGCAACTACCAGAAAGATTCAATTCAATAACCTAAAATAAATGGCTAGAAGAGAATATGATGCAACCTTGATACTGAATTAAAATTCATTTGAAACAAACAAAAAGCCCTTATATCATTGCTTGACCTGCAAAAATTAACAGCTAAATTCCTCAAATCGCATCTTTGCCATCTCAAAAAAAGGCATACATTAGATAACACTGCACTGTGCTGAGTCTTGTCATTTAGCAGACAAATTCCTTGCAAGCCAAATATGCAAAATGGTTTCAATTCCCAGTTGAAACCATTTCATCTCACCTTCTTATATGTTGCTAATGTCTTTGGCAAAAAGCATGAACATCACAAAATCCCTTTCTTTTCTTTTATAAATTTAGGAACTTGGGCCTAGTCAAAAAGTGAAATAATTAAAAGAAACTAATAGTCCATCTAACTCTGAATCTATAAAAACTGAGTTCCTTGATATCAACCTCGACCAACTTGCATAATCGGTAATGTTATACTCACTCGTTCCTTTCTTTACCATTACAACTCTCTCCATTATATTTCGTAGACTGGTACGCTGGTAAAATGCCTTCATCGTTTTGTATACAGACATCAAAATAAAATATATTTAATATAAAGTAGATTTGAACTAATTGTGTTCTTGAAACTTTTCAACCTTATCCCCCCCAACACACACACATATGCATATGTATAAATATGTGTATCTGTATGTCCACTTCAATTTATGATTTACATACGTGTGTGTGTGTGTGTGTATTTATATATATATATATATATATATATATATATATACACATACACATACGCTTCTCGTTTATCCACCAATGTCAGAGGCTTTTACTTTAAAATTGACATTTCTTGTTAAAAACAACTTCCACAGGAGAGAAAATGTATTTGTTCTTGTCATATATTGTTTGCCTATTCATGAATGCATATGAATGGGTATATATATATATATATGAGGGAGTGCTGAAAAGTTACTGGCTTTGGATAAAAGAAAATACAAGAGGATCAATTAATTATGATTTTGTTTAACATATTCCCATCTCAGAGTAATACC
>NC_068994.1:31333206-31368175 GCF_001194135.2 Octopus bimaculoides
GTTTGATGATAAGCTTCTTGAGGCATTACTTGAAGAAAATCCTGCATTATCAGTTGAAGAATTGGCAATAAAGCTTAGTTCAAATAATACAACTGTTCATCATCATCTTCAACAACTTGGAAAGGTTCCTAAACTTGGAAAATGGGTGCCTCATGAATTGTCCGAAAGCAACTGCAAATCTCAAGTTGACATCTGCTCTTCTCTCCATTCTCGCGAACTCATTTCACCCTTTTTGGATAGACTTGTGACTGGTGACGAAAAGTGAATCTTCTATCAAAATGTTAAATGTCGTAAACAGTGGCTTGGTAAAAGAGAAAAAGCTCAACCACAACTGAGAAGGGAACTTCATGGGAAAAAAGGTTCCTCTCTCTATCCGATGGGATTGCAAAGGAGTAATTCACTTTGAATTGTTACCACCTAATACAACAATCGATGCTCAAGTCTACTGTCAGCAATTAGAGTGTTTGAACCAAGCTTTGAAGAGAAAAAGACCCGCTTTAGTGAATTGAAAAGGAGTGATGTTTCATCAGGACAGTGCGCGACCCCACACTGCAAAGATCACATCACAAAAGATCGAAGAGCTTGGTTGGGATAAAATTCCTCATCCACCTTATTCTCCGACCTTGCTCCTTCAGACTACCATCTGTTTCGTAGTTTACAAAATCATTTGGGGGATATAACTTTCGCAAGCCAGGAGGAAATCGAAACTGACATTTCAGAGTTCTTTGCTTTGAAACCAAAAGAGTTTTACATTGATGGGATTGAAAAGCTTGTAAATAGATGGGAGGAAGTCATAGATAATCAGGGAAAGTACATTGATGATTAAATTTCAATTAAATATAACATTTGATCACTTGTTTCTTTATTCAAAATCCGGACAGTACTTATGGGATGACCTGATATATAAAATGGATTGAAAGTCATTCATTATTTAAAATCACTACAATTGTTTTCACACATTGTTACACATGTAGTGCATTGGTGACATTAATATTGTGTAATCACTATCATCCATCAAAGGTGTAAGATGTGTTTATTCAGGTGATTATTTTAAAATACTCACCTGAAGAAAAACATCTTAGACTTTTGATGGATGATTACTAATTAGAAAATATGTTAATTATATCATCTCACCAATGTACTGCGGGTGTAACAATGAGTTGAAACAATTTTAGTGATTTTAAATAAAGAATGTCATTCAATCTGTTTTCTTTTATTTATCTATTTATTCTTTTACTTGTTTCAGTCTGTGGCCATGCTGGAGCACCGGCTTGAAGGGTTTTCATCAAACAAATCGACCCTAGGATTTATTTCTTAACCCTAGTATTTATTCTATCATTCTCTTTTGCCAAACTGCTAGTTATGGGGATGTAAACAAACCAGCAACAGTTTTCAAATAGTGATAGGACAAACACTACACAAAGACATACACACACACACGGTGGGCTTCTTTCAGTCTCTGTCTATCAAATCCACTCACAAGGTTTTGTTCAACCCAAGGCTATAGTAGAAGATACTTGTCCAAGTTTTCACACCATGGGACTGAACCTGGAACCATGTGGTTGGGAAGCAAGCTTCTTGCCACACAGCCATGCCTGATACTGTTGTATATCCAGTAACAAGAGTATTCTCACAGTATAACATCTGATAACCAGAATGAGCTTTACATAGCATGCTACAATGTTTTTACCCAAATCTTAACTATATATACGCACATATACATGTGATTATAGAACAAATTGTGATGGATTATCAGTCTGGGCAAAATACTTCATAAGCTTTCTGTTGGCACATCAGGCTAACAATATTACTTAGATTAGTGAAGAACTCCAGGTAATCTTGTGGTAAGGTCCAAGGTTATGGTTCATCACAATTCTGTATTGTAAATCCATGGATGGGCTCCAGACAAACTGGTTTTTACACATATATAAATACATAATATATATATATACACACATTAATACATATGTATATACATCATCATTATAGTTTAACATCCACCTTCTATGCTGGCATGGGTTTGACAGGAGCTAGCCAGGTAGGAGCCTGAACCAGATTTCTATTTGTTTTGGCAGGGTTTTTTACAGCTGGATGCCCTTCCTAACACCAACCACCCAGCAGAGTGGACTGAGTGCTTTTACATGGCACCAGCACAGGTGAGGTCAGTTTTGGCAAGGTTTTTACTGCTGGACGCCCTTTCAATTGCCAACCACTTTTTACATGGCATCAACACTGGCAGGGTCACCAAGTAACTTTGATCCTTTGAAAGGGGAGGGGGCATTGAAGGTGATCTTGTGTCAGATGTTGAAAGGTTATAGTGAGACAAAAACAGGTGTGCCACTGTAAAGGAGATCCATGGTTACCCAGCCTGAGGGAAGAGCAGGAGATGGAGAGAGAGTGTGGGAAAGAGATGGTGGCAGAGTACCTGGCATACTCACAAGGGATGGGAATCAATATAAATGGGATGGTTGAGCAAAAGGAGAGAAAAACAGATAGTGGCAAGTGCCAGGGCATACCCTTGAGGTATGGGAGTAATAATATAAGTGACAGGACATTTCCAAAGGGGTGTGAGCAGAAAGTGAGGGAGGGGAATGCACTGAGTGGTGAAAACCTGGGTATCTGGGACTACCAGATGGCAATGATACATTGGACTGGATCGGGGTGTGAAAGATACATATAAATACACACACACACTTGTATAGATATAAATATTCATATATATATGTGTGTGTGTGTATATATATATATATGGGTGTGTATATATATATATATGTGTGTGTGTGTATATATGTGTGAAGGCACATAGCTTAGTTGTTAGGGTCTTTAGCACATGAGTTTGATTCCTTGTAGCACATTGTGCCCTTGAGCAAGACAATTTATTTCACATTGCTCCAGTCCACTCAGCTTGCAAAAATGAATTGTACATGTAATTCAAAGGGCTAGCTTTGTCACATTCCGTCTGATACTAAATCTCCCTGAAAGTAGCCAATCATATACATTTATGTTAATGCCTATGGTTGGGTATGTTTGTACCTCCTTGCTTTGACATTGTGTAATAATTCTAAACAAGTGTCATCGTCATACAAAGTGTATCCAACATTTCTGATCTATGAATGCATGTTCAGCCATGGGGTAGTGTAGTTTTAGCTTACTTGGAATCAGTTGAGCATTGGGAATAGGAAGGGCATCCAGCTTTAAAAAAAAATCTTTCTAATCCATCCAAGCCTGGAAAAGTGCGTGACGATAGACTCACATATATTTGCATGCAAGTGATTTGATATATACTGTTCCACTGAATCAATTTTATATAGAGAATCTTAGGAATTAATAGAAATTAATCTGAATATTCTGCTCTTTTGACGAGTTTTGTCTTTCACAAGACAATGTATGTATATGATGCCATGGAAAACCAATTTCAGCATAGGCTTATTATACTAAGTTATGTAAATAAATGGATCTATGTTATGAAGAACAATCATTAGTGAATATCATAATCATCATCATTTAAGCTCCAATTTTTTCATGTTCACATGGGTTAGATGGAGTTCATTGAGGCAGATTTTGTATGGCTAGATACCCTTTCTGTCACCAAGTAAGGTAATATTTTCCCATAACCAGGCACATTTCCATGAAAGACTGGAAAAGAATGACACTACTTCTTTCAGTTTCTACCTACCAAATCCACTTGCAAGACTATGGTCAGTCTGGGGCCTACAAGCAAATGCATCATTTACATTAAATAACAGAGGTAACAATTTAAAAGTAGTTTGCTTATTCAGTCACATATACATATAGGGGTTCATTAACACTATGCTACAACAATTTTTCTGTTGTGAATTCTAACTATAGAAGTTAATAATAGGCTCTTTCTTCTACACCCAAGGATTTGAGCCCTGAGAGAAATGTACATGTAACTTAACTATTATTTGTATTATAACAATCCAAGATTGGATTTGGAAATGTATGAATATTTGCAGGTGGGACAGTATCCTGTTTCATAAGGTAATCACTGTCTAGACAACATATATGTTACTAGTTACAGCATGCTGAAGTTGTATTCATGAAAGATATAGTGTTTAATTCCTGTACATTTGTTCTTATCTTTGAATCAGGAGAAAAGGTATGAGTTATAACATTTGACAGTGTTTGTAGGACTAGTGGGAGAAAGAAGTAAGAAGATAACTTCAAACTGGAAGCCTGGCTCAAATGCTTGCTACAAAGTCGACTCCACCTGAGAAACTAAAGGTGCCAGGTGGTGATGAGAAACTGGGTGACAGATGAAGTCTGCTACCCAAGTAGGATATAGTACAATTTGAACTCAAGATGCAAAGAGCCACAACAAATACCTCAAGGCATCTAGTCTGAAGTGCTTACAGTTCAGCTAATCCACAGTGCTGGACTGGTACTTATTATCAACCTTAAAAAAAGATGAAAGGCAAAGTTTGATCTCGGCAGGATTTGAACATTGAGTGCAAAGAGTCAAAACAAACATCGCAAAGCATTTTATCTGACACTTGAACGATTCGGCCAATTTGCCTAATTAACAGAAAGATATTAAGATAATGATGTTGATGAGTTGAAGTGGGGCATTGTTAGTGTTGTAGGTTATTAAAATATAACCAGCTTAACCCTTTGGTGTTTAAACCGGCCATATCCGGCCCAATATATTCTACATGTTTTATATTCAAACTGGCGTTATCTAGCCTCTCACACCTAACCTACATTGACATTCTAAAAATAAACAATCACATCATTGAAACCTCAAAGCTATAAGATAATGCATGATTAATTCAAAACAATTTGAGTGAAAAAGTATTACATTTAACAGAGTAATCTGAACACTAAAGGGTTAAACAAATGAATCCTAAACAGTAGCATTAACCTTTTTGTCATCAACCTGTCTCTGGTACAATGATTAAAAAGGGAAAGATAAGTCAGAGATACACTATTGGTGGTGGGGGGGGGAGCGGAATGTCATTGACGAAATGCTTTTAATCATGTCTGTTCACTAAGAGCTGACCCGAGGTAAAACCCTTTAGAAAGTACGTGACATATGCAAAAATAATCTGTAGCATGTAGGATCAATTATCAATAAAGCAGACCTCCCTCAAACAATCTGTTAATCTTGAGAAATAAATGACTGAGTAAAGGGGTTTTGAACAAGGAACGGAAAGCAAACTACAGTTCAAGAAAACTAAAGCTAGTTAATGCCCTTCTATTTAAAAATCCGTCAAGGGAAACAACTGTAAATAAGCAAGCGCACACAAGTTATTCCCCTTATTTGTGTTATCAAAGGCAAAAAGTATTTGTGGTAATTTCGCCACGAAACTTACCCGCCACTATTTGATTAAAAAATTCTCTTCTTTTAAGCCACCAATATTTTTTCCAAAAAATAAACATCAGACAAAACCAGCTAAATATCTACTTTGCTTTTATTTCTTGAAGTGTTAAAATTTTCGTCACACAACTGCGGTCTGATGACAATAGTTGCATGGTCTTGTATCGGCGATCAGGTCGCGGTTTGCAAATAAAAGGGTTAGTGGCTTGCTCCCATTTCAACTTACATGATCTCAGCAGCTGCAGCTCCAACAACAAATGGTCAAAATTAAAATGTAGTTGTGATGGTTGGAATGCATTTGATCAAATGTCTGCTTAATCATAACTGACCAGGGACTCGACAATAAAAACGAAGTTCAGGCTTAAGTATTTTTATTGATTCCTTTAAATAGATGACAAGTTTTTTGTGCAAAAGTCACATGTGGCACTTTCTTTTTTATCTGACTAGTGTTTCTGTAATTCAAACTAAAAATGTAATATCACGTTGTAACAATATCATACATGAAGTGTTAGTTTGACTTGAATGACTCGGTATATATTTGTGTGTATCTGTGGGTGTGCGTGCACACATACATATACATGTCTATATATATAAATATATATAACACTTAGTTCGATTTGAATGGCTCAGTATATCTATGTAGACAGACAGACAGACCGAGTGACATGTATGTGGGAACATGGTGTGACAGACGGAGATGAAGTGAAGAAGAAAAGCATCAGGGATCTGGTATATCACTGTGATAAACTGATGAAGTCATTGATGTGAAGTGGAGTTATAAACAATATGATAAGAGTTACGATGAAGTGATACTGATTTGGAGTGGTGATGTAATCAAACCAATGTGGAGTGGTAATATAGCGAGACCAACGTGAAGTGGTGATATAGTCACACTGATGTGGAGTGGTGTTGCAGTCACACTGGAATGATCTTTTAGTAACACTAACAGGAAGTGTTACACTCAGTCTGGTGTGAATGAAGTCACAGAGATACGAATATGGAGTGGGGTCTCAGTCAAAACAATGTATAAATCTCATAGAAGATTCCTAAACAAAATCATTTCAAATGAAGATGTCTTTCATAAAAAATAAATTTTTTAAGTATGCAATAACATGTTGCAATACTCAATAATTTATGTATTTCATAACTTGCTGTAGTGGTATCCAATAACATTTGATGTTCACAAGCCTGGTGTGTAGTCCCCATGTAATTAATTCTAAGTGTTTGAAACCATGATGTCTTAGGTACATAGTAAAGTGTGTCAACAGAGGCGTGAAGTAAACGTGGAACAGTCCTTTCCATGGGTTTCTACAATTTCCATTTGCTAAATTTTACTCAAAAGGCTTTGGCTGACTTTTAACTATTGTGGGAGACTCTTGTTCATGGTGCCAAGCAGTGGGATTGAACCCAAAGCCACATAGTTGTGAAGCAAGTTTCTTCATTACACAACTATACCCGTTAGCCAAAATAGCTGAACAAATGCATTTCAAAGTCATTAACATGACCCTGGCTATTAGATACATAAGTTATATGCAGTTAAAAAATTAAAAAAAGGAATTACTATGTAATGTTTACCTTATTTTTGTTTATCTCTTGACTATTGAGTATTAATGTTTACATTGGATACATAGAAATATATTTATTATATCATATATGTATATATAATTTTTTCTTATTTGTGTGTTTTTTTGTGTTTCTTTAATGTACTGCTTCTTGCAAAGGATTTTATACAAATATCGCAAGGGAATGGTTTCTCTCCTGTGTGCATTCGATGATGTTCCTGCATCTGGCTAGAACGTGCAAAACACTTCCCACAGTCACTGCATCGGAAAGGCTTCACACCAGAGTGTGTCTTAGTGTGCTCCAGCATCTGGCTGCTCCGACTAAACTTCTTTCCACATGTGCTACAGCTGAACGGTTTCTCTCCAGTGTGTGTCCTGATATGGCGTTTCATGTCATAGTTTCGGGCAAAGAAATTACCACAAATATAACACTGAAATGGTTTCTCTCCAGAGTGTATTCGGTTGTGTTCTTGAAGTTTACAGCTGCGTGAGAAACCTTTGCCACATGTATCACATTTAAATGATTTCTCACTGGTATGTGTCTTCATATGTTCACGTAATTGGCACCTTCGGCCAAATTTTTTCTCACAGACATCACAGCTAAATGGCTTTTCCCCAGAATGTATTTTCAAATGTCTTTTCAGCTGAACACTTTGGTGGAATAGCTTTCCACATACATCACAAGGAAATGGTGTTTCTTCACTGTGTAATTGGCTGTGCTTCTTCAATTCACTGCTTTCAATATAAGAGCTACGAATCTCACAGCTGAATAGCTTCTCAGCCATTTCCACATCCTGATATGCTGGCATTTGGTTAGTTTGAACAAAAGACTTTCCACACATATCACAGTCGAATGATTTCTCTCCAATATGGATTGTTGTTAGATGTTTCTCCAGCAAATCATTCTCTTGGAAGGACTTATCACACACCTCACATGGGAATAATTTCTGTCTACAATCTTTTAATTTATTGTCTATAGCTAAAGGTTCCCGGTGTTCCTCCTCACAGGTAGTCAGTTTCTCATCCATGTGACTTTTAATGTGTTCTTGCAAAATATTATTCTGATTGAAGTTCTCATTACAAACTGAACATTGAAATAGCACTTCCTCAGTATGCATTCGTAAATGTTCATTCAATTTGCTACTCTGAGTAAAAGATCGTCCACAAGTTTCACAGCTGAATGGTTTTTCACCTGTGTGTATCCGTATATGCTCACGTATCTGAGTACTTCGACTGAATCGCTTGCCACAGATATCACAACCAAACGGTTTTTCTCCGGTGTGGATCCTTGTGTGCCTTTTCCTGTCATAACTGCGAGCAAAGTGCTTTCCACAGACATTACAAGGGAATGGTTTCTCACCAGTGTGTGTTCTTGTATGTTCTTGTAGTTTACTGCCTTTTGCAAAATATTTCCCACACATTCTACACTCCAATGGTTTCTCGCTAAGATGAGTTTTCAAATGCTCCTGCAATTGTGAGTTTTCCTGAAATGATGTCCAACAAACATTACAGTCTAATTGTTTATTTTCAGAGTGTGTTTGAGTGTGTCTAATTTTTTCATCATTTCTCAGAAATTGCTTTCCACAAACATCACACTGGAAAGGTTTCTCAGCTAAATGAATATGTTGATGTTTATTTAAAGAGCTTTTGCATGAGAAAGATTTCTCACAGATTTTACAAGAAAATAATTTGGTACTTGAATGAGTATTCTGATGTTGTTGCAATTGGCTATTGCGGGAAAAACATTTTCCACAGGTTTCACACTTGAATGGTTTCTCACCAGTGTGTGTTAGCATGTGTTCTCGAATCTGGCTACTACGACCAAAATGTCTCCCACAAATATGACAACTAAACGGTTTTTCACCACTATGTATTTTTGTGTGTCGTTTCATATCATAATTCCTGGCAAAATGCATGCCACACACATCACACTGGAATGGTTTTTCCCCAGTGTGAATTCTGTTGTGCTCCAATAATTTGCTGTTTTGAGCAAAAGATTTCCCACAACTTTCACAAACAAATGACTTCTTGGTGACATGAATTTTAAGATGCTCTTGTAAATTAAGAAAATACTTTCCACAAATTTCACAAAGTGGCATTTTTTCCTCATTGTTGTTGGTATTTGTTAGTCTTTCCTGGATATCCTTAATTTGTGTGAAATCACCACCAACATTGTTATTTTCAATGGTTTGGATATTACAAATATCACTGTTGCAGTTGTTGTTTGTGGTGGTGGTGGTGGTGGTGGTAATGGTGGTGGCAGTGGGATTGTTAATATTGTTGTCATTGAGTTCTTGAGGGTAAAAATCTTTGGGAGGTTCCGTGACAGAAATCACAGATGTATATGCAGTTAAAATATCTGCGAGATCCATGCTCACAGTCATATTTACAATTAGCAATGACCGTACATTTGAACTGTTACACTCCAATAAACTGAATTCTTTGAAAAATACAAAATTAATAATAAACACAAGTAAAACAAATTTCAAAACTATATTTTTGAGTAGTGGTGATCATATTCATAAATAAGTGACTAGCTTCATGTTGTTCATATTATCATTAAGTTATACTTGTTTGCTGTATTCGAGCAGATGTAGGATTAGCCCTAATGACTCCAGACAGGAAGGAATTTGAATTTGTGGTGTTCATACCTTAGAGCAAGGACATAAGTAATAAACAAAGTGAAATAGCATAATCAAGAATTCATTCATGTCCCAGAATCAGTTAACCAAGAGCTGATCTCTACCTCTGCAACCTGCATTCCACTGATCTTTTTGAGCATCAAATAATTGCAATCCATTTGCTAGATATACCTGTAGCAGTGAATGTTATTCTGGAAGGGATCAGCTCAGGGTCCATATTTGCATCCTGACACATCTGTGGCAGAGAATGAGTGTAAATCCATTGGAATCAATACCTACAAAATAAAAAACAATAACATAAACATTTTCTTTTTCTTTTTTTTTCCAATGACAATTAAAGGCAAAATGGCAATTCCCAATTACATTCTTTTTTTAGGGACACCATGATTATTGGATGTAAAGGAAGTTAATCTCAGGCCAGAGACATGAACCAAATACTTGCAGCAGAATAGATTAGACTAAAGACACCCAAAAGACAGGGAGTGGTGTCAAACTAGCCAGTGGATTAAGTCTACCACCCAAGAGTAGGAACTTTATTCTAAGAATAGGAATAATCTGTCCAACAGTATTCCACACAGTTCACAGAAGATATTTATCAAATGTTCTGTGCAATGTGATTGATCTTGGAACTATATAACTGCAAAGCAAATTTCATGATTACACAGTCATTCCTGCACTTATTAGTTGACATTTTCTGTCAACAAACCATCCACTAGTTCTGTGCTTTTGAATTCTTTGGGAATAAAAAAAATCCCTAACTTGAAAAATAGGTATAGGCCAGTACCAGGAAAAGCCCCCAGCTATAAAAATGCTTCCATTTAAACTATGCCATCATGGAAAAATAGATGTTAAACAAAACAAATGCTGTCAGTACAAACAGAACTGGTTGAGGAGGTACAGGAAAGGTTTTGAGGTTAAGAAGTTTGCTCCCCAACCACATGGTTTTGAGTTCAGTCCCAGTGAAAAACCTTAGGTATGTGTCTTCAACTACAGTTTCAGGCTGACCAAAATTCTGTGAGTGTATTTGGTAGATAGAAACTGTAAAACACCTGTTATATGTATGTATATGCATGTGTATATATTAGTAATAATTTTATAATTGGGTATATGCCTTACATTATGCAATTTAAAGCCTGTTCACAATATTTGGCTACTTAATGTCATCAACAGTATGGAAGTATATGCCACTGAATTTACTTTGTATCTGTAGATTTTATAAAATATATGAGAGAAATAAAATGGAATTCATAAGATTCTTTATTATTCACTACAATCGTTTCAATTCATCGCAGTGAATAGTAAAGAATCTCATGAATTCCATTTTCTTTCTCTCATATATTTTATATACGTGTGTGTGTCCTCTTGTTCTGACATTGTATGATAGTTGTAATGGTAACAAGTGTCACCATCATACAAGAAACATCGTTCATTTCCAACCTTCTGTGAAAACATGTCTGGCCATGGGGAAATATTACTTTGCTTGGGAACAAGTAAGGGTTGACAACAGGAACATTGAGAATCTAATTCAATGAACCCTGTTCATTATTCTTAAAAGTGAGCATTAAAAATATGACAATGATGGTGGTGGTAACAATGGTCTCAGGAAGATTTGAACAAAAATTAAGAAAACTGAAATGATACTATTTGAGCTAAAATCAGTCTTATTTAACATAACATTTCTTACAGTAGGTACAATGGGCTTGATTTCAATTTTCTTTCTTTCAGTCATAAGCAGAGTTAATATGATGAACTCTATACACTCCTCTTCTCAATATTTGCGGCTTTAGCCCATGTTAAACATCAATATATTTGATCCAGCACTTTATATTCTTGTTGTGTATTGAATTCCTAATCAATATATAACAAATGCTGTACATTTAAATAACTAAAAACTGCCAGTCACATGGCATACATGAGTTTTATGTGAACTTGTTCATTTTTATATATATATATATATATTGCAATTAAAATAAACAAGGACACACAATTCATTCCATCGCTACTATATATAACAAATGCTGTACATTTGTTTAAATAATTAATTAGGAATTCAATACACAACAATTTTCAAATCAAATATCTTCCCATAGTTAACTTAAAATCAATTTAAAAAATAAGTTAATTATTGAGGAGTGAGAGGAGGTTTGATTAAACTGACTACATCATAACATACCCCAAATTTGTGCTCATGAGACAATATTACAATTTGTTATTTTTATTTTAGTCTATGAGGCAGCAAGCTGTCATAATTTTAAGTGGATCAGTAAAAATGTTTAGTGGCTTTTCTTCTGTATCTTTATGTTCTGAGTTCAAATTTGCCTTTCATCCTTTCAGCGTCAACAAAATAAGCACCAGTAGAGCACTGGAACAGATGTAACCAACTTCCCTGTCCACTCAAAATCGCTAGCCTTGTGTCAACAATTGTTCAAATCCTGCTGAAGTCAACTTTACCTTTCATCCTGTGGAGTTAATAAAATAAAATACCAGTCAAGGACATCATCATCATCATCAACCTCTGGACATTACTGTCTCAAGTCCTAGGTTTCATAGGGCCAGATATCAGGTTTTCATGGCATATAAGTAATTGGGATCAGAACATTCTCCCCTTGAATGAGACACCAGTCTGTCAGAGTTACTCATTCACAACTGAAAGCTGGTGGAATGACATGAAATGAAGTATGCACTGCCTGGTCCGAGAATCAAAACCACAATCTTGCAATCATGATTGCAGCACCTAACCACTAGATCACACATCAGAAACAGGAATCAGTTTAAAAGTTTAACCCCTTCCCCTCAAATTTCTCAGCTTAAACCTATATTGGAAGTCATCATTATTATTACAATGGCAGTTAAAGTGGCTAACCAGGATAGTCTAAATGCTTTCCATCATATACTTTTGTTTCTATGTTTGGAGTCAAATCTAACAGTGCCATGACTGTTATCTAGGGTCAATATAATAAAATAGCAGCACTATACTGAACCAATTCAATTGATCTTTACTTCTACTTAAGGAAGAAATCATTCTTATTGATGAGTTGCTTTGTTATTTAGCCCTCAGGTAGCTCTGGGGCTAAACAACAACATAAGCATCCCATCCTTGGTGTTTGGTCTGTATAAGATTATATTATCTCCTATTCTTTCCATATTTAAGACAGTAGAGTATAATTTGAGGGAGACTTAGTTGTTATTTCAAGAAGATCGAACAACCACAGAGGGGACCTCTGAGGCTGAAGCTAATATAGTTTTTAATTAAAAGTTTTGTGACATCTCATTCACTTCTCATACGTTTTTAGGTTAACTTTGTTTTTAATCTTTCAGACGAAAAAGTTATCCAGTTTAAAATTCTGTTGCTTTTTTTCCTTCAAGTACAAAAATGAATTTTAGTTGTTTTACCAAAACAAATGACTGAGATTATTATCATTGTGGTTGTGTGTAGCCTTCAGTCATTCCCAATAAAGCAGGTCTTTGGTCAAAAGCATTTCTAGACATGACCATTTGTTTGTACATCAGGAGCAACGTTGCCCCGCGTCCCTTCCATTTTTTTACAACCGTGGTGTGATCAAGGGAATATTTACCAACTATTTCTTATCGGTCGAGCATAACCACGTAGCGGTTCCCTCGCTGTCTCGAAATTATTGTTATTTCATATCAATGCATTCAAATCCTGTTTATATCAATTCTGATTTTCACTCTTCTAAGTCGATGGATTAAGAACCAGTGGTGTACTGAGATTGACTAAATCATTACACATCTCTTCCAAGAAAACTGGCATTGTGCCTTTGAAAGAAATCTTCATTTCTTATTTCAAGCAGAACAGCGTGACAAAACTGGCATAACGTTTGATACCTTTCTGTGGGTCAATGAAATACGTATTACCAATAGTGTGTTTAATACATCAATGACCTGCATCAAGAGTGGAATAAATAAAACCCTAGTTTATTCTATTCAGCAAGAAATCGTATTTTTAATTCCAACACGGCGTTCACTTTTCATTTTCTATTTATTTGTATCTTTTCCGTTAACATTCAATAGACATAAGATATTGGAATAAACATGCATAACAAACATATCTTAAATGAGAATTTTGACAATCAAACTTACGTTGCCTTCAAAGAATTTTAAATACACAGAAGGAGTTCTTTCTCCGAACTTGTTTTTAGCATTGTTTTTCCAATAATTAACTCGTACCCAATGATCAACGAGAAACTACCGTCCTGTTAACCATATTTTCTTCCACAGAATACGCAATACAATAAATAACTTGGCGGTGAATTACGGTGTTTGTTCTGTCTTAAAATGTTGTAAGGAATATATCGCATCATGTAATTATTTTAAATCTTAAAGCAATTGTACAATTATTCGAATCATGATAAAACATATTCAAATTAGACTAGATTTAGTCCATATATTTTTATTCTTAAGAATTTTCACTTTTCATTATGTATATACCGCTCATATTAAAATTGGAACTGAAACTTCTAAACTACTGTCTAGGTGGCTGGAAGACCTAATCAAGAACAATTCAAATTAAACTATTTAATCATTACTTAAAATGTTTAATTATATACACATCTAAACGAGAGCACTTTAAGAGATTACGCTTTCGAGTAATATGGAAATAAATTTGAAAAGAACATTTTAGCAAAAACACCGCTACCGGTTCAGAGATTAGTTACACAGTTTATTATGTCTTTTGATATTTGAAAAAGACAAGAGACACTGCTTTGTTGTTGATGAAAGTATTTCTTATTTTCTTTTACTTTATACAATCCGTGCCATTGTCTGCAACAAAGAAGATCGATCTTCATTGTAGATGCAATTCGTTTAAGTTAAATAAAAAAAAAAAATACTCCCACTGAACTAGATAACTATCGAGAATTAAGGTGAGTACAGCGCAGAGTTTATTCGTAATCCAGGCATCTAGCATCTTAGTTAATCTGTTTTCTGCATTTAAAAAAATAGGAAATTTTAATATATATTTGTCGCTATCTTCGTATTAAAGTGTCATATAGTCTAGCAGCTGACGCAGCATCGTTTTCTATCAACAGATGGTAATGACATGTTCTTACTATATTTACACTGCTCGGACTACCTAGCCGACACTTGTTAAGCAGCTACGTCTATTCGTAGCTTTCCATGATCAGTTCAATCGGTCGCTGTTTCTTCGTGGCACAACTATTATCTTACTATTAGACTTTACACCTAATCCATTCAGTCATCTTCAGTAGCTTCTGCTAGAAAGTTAATATTAATGAACAAGACTCTTAAATAATAATCTGTTAATGTTAGTGACTTTCTTTAGTTGCATTATTATTATTTTTTTTTTTTCCTAATTTAGACACAAACCTGTGATTTTGGTGAGGAGAGTTTTAGTCGATTATATTGACTCTATTTCTTCACTGGTATTTTATCTTATCGATCCCAAAAGGATGAACTTAGAACGAAAAGTGCCGGAATCTAGTTACATTAATATTGATTTCAAATTTTGGCACAAGACCAGCAATTTCGGGGGAGCGGGCACGTTGATTATATCTACTCCAGTGTTTAACTGGAGTAGATATAATTTTATCAACCCCCGAAAGAATGAAAGGCAAAGTCAACCTCGGCGGAATTTGAACTCAGAGCATGAAGACGGACGAAATGCCGCTGAGCATTTTGCCCGGCGAGCTCTCCGCCTTTAGTTACATTAATATTAGCAATTATTTCCAAAATGACGTTTTCTTTTTCTTCCCCCCTTTTTTTTTTCCGCGACGACATACTACAGCTGATTCTGAACGACTTAACGAAGAAACCTCTATGCGGTCAATCGACCGGCTAGAAATAGCTCAAATGTCTCTCAAATTGCACCCTTCATTACCATTAAGGTGTATGACGAAAATAAAGCGACGTTCACTATTCGGACTAGGATTTAAATGACAAGCTGTGAAGGTGCAGCATCGATAGATAAGGTTACTTTTTTTTTTTTAACAAATACTTACGTGTCATCTTCGGGTAAATTATAGCAGTTATAAGTCTACTTTATCAGAGTTGCTGAAAACCTAGTCTGCAGGGAGTTAGAAATCTGCGAACTGGGTAAGTGCTGCTTCTTCACATCATTCTGTCCAGGTTCTGTGTTCTGGGCTAGTCACTCTTAAACTTTGACGGAACTATTCAACAGGTTGACAAGACTGGTAGATATTTGTATATAAAAATCAAGAGACCAATTGATTTGTAATAGTTTTAAGCTTTTTTGAACAGGAGACAAGTAGCTGCATATGATTAATGCAGTTAATGGTAATTTTGACTAATTGCAGATTAATGGCTGAAAGGAAATCATGTATAGAGATGGAATTCTAAGATGCAGTTGTGGAAAGAAAGAAATAAAGGAATTGTGCTTAGTTGTTCTTGTTGTTGTTTAGTTGCAGGTCTGCTCTAATTGAATAAACTTTACTCAAAGGTAACTATCCGCTCTCTTTACCAGACACAGAATATCTAGGACCATATTATCTAATGTGTCCTTACTTTTTTTAAGACAGTAGGGTGGTATTTGAGGGACATTTAGATGCTACTTCAAGCAGGTCAAGCAATTACATTAAGGCTCCCTCATTGTAGTGAGACACAGTGAAGAAAATAGGAGATGGGATCATTAGGTTAGTTTGGCATTGAGTCAGCAAGTTTAAAAGAGTATCTGAAGAAAAAACTCAGAGAGAAAGAGAGATTGATATAGCTTGATAGTGGACATGTATTTCATGAATCCTGTGTCTGAAGCCTTGGTTCTTGGGTAAACAGTCATCCCTTTTTATGTGACCTAGAATAAGAATAGTTGCACCAGCACTTAGCTGGTAATTTCAGCTGAGTGCAATGTGAATTGAAGTGCATTGCTGAAGAACACTTGCAATTCCCAGTCCAGGAATTGAACCCTATGACTATAATTGTAAGGCCAACACCCTAACCACATAACAATATACCTTCACAGTCTTAATATAGGGTATGATATATTCTAGTATTGAATGTGCCACACTTTAGTGTTGAATGTGTCATATTCTAATGTAGAATGTGTTGTAGTCATCATCATCGTTTAACGTCCGCTTTCCATGCTAGCATGGGTTGGACGATTTAACTGAGGAGTGGCGAACCAGATGGCTGCACTAGGCTCCAATCTGATCTGGCAGAGCTTCTACAGCTGGATGCCCTTCCTAACGCCAACCACTCCGAGAATGTAGTGGGTGCTTTTACGTGCCACTGGCACGACGGCCAGTCTGGCGGTACTGGCAATGGCCACGCTCAAATGGTGTTTTTTACGTACCACCTGCACAGGAGTCAGTCCAGCAGCACTGGCAACGACCTCGCTCAAATGTTTTGTTCACATGCCTCTGGTACAAGTGCCAGTAAGGCGACGCTGGTAACGATCACGCTCAAATGGTGCTTTTTATGTGCCACTGGCACTGAAGCCAGACAGCTTCTCTGGCAGTGATCCCGCTCAGATGGTGCTGTTAGCGCTCCACTGGTATGGGTGCCAGTCATCGAATTTGGTTCAATTTCGATTTCACTTGCCCCAACAGGTCTTTGCAAGCAGAGTTTAGTATCCAGTGAAGAAAGGTTGGCATGGGTGCCAGTCGTTGAATTTGGTTCGATTTCAATTTCACTTGCCTCAACAGGTCTTTGCAAGCAGAGTTTTGTGTCCAAAGAAGGAAAAGTACACATAAGTGGGCTGGCTACAGCCCTGGTAAAAGCCATGGGTTATGGTCTCACTTTGTCTTGCCGGGTCTTCTCACACACAGCATATTGTATTCCGGTGTATAATGTATTATAGGCATTGCTAGTCTTTGATTCTCATCTATAAAATGTCTACTCCTTGCCTTAGGCTTAACTCATTGCTGGAGTTATAAGAAAGTACCTGATACATGGTATGTCTTGGGCATTTTTAGACCTGGCTGAACCTGTCCCTTTCCAACAGGGAAAGAAAATAATTTATTCCTGTGTAGTACTGGTATCTTATTTATTGACCACATGAGGATGAACTGTAAAATTGACTTCAGGTGGATTTGAACACAGAATGCTAGTGCCGTGTAAATTACACTTGTGCATCATGGTCATCATCGGTGGTGCCATTTAAAGTGGCACCTCAGGAATCATGGTCATTGTTCATAGTGGTTGCCAGTGCCATGCAAATGGCACCCATGAATCGTCAGGGTCGCTGCTGGTGCCATGTAAATGGCACCCACTCGTGAATCAAAGTCTTGGTTGTTGCTGGTGCCATGTAACCAGCAACCATGTCAGTGGCATGTAAAAGCACTCTTGAAGTGGTTGGTGTTAAGAAGAGCATCCAGCTGTAGAAACCATGCCAAATGAGACTGGAACCTGGTGCAACTATCTGGCTCATCAGCTCCAGTCAAACCATCTAACCTATGCCAGCATGGAGAGCAGACATTAAATTATGATGATGATGAATGCAAAGAGCTGGAATAATTTCACTTCTAAAAGCAATCTATCTGATTCTACCAAAAGGCCCAAAGCTGAGGTTCTCAACCATTTTTTATCTATGGACCCTTTTGATTACTATTTTATTCTGGTGGGCCCCCATTGCCATTCGATGTTTAAAAACTAGTTTTATATAAACTTCTTTCAAAATTCCTATTTTGTTTTTCATACATTAACTTGAGTAGATTGAACTATGTAAAATGTTAGAGAAAGAAACCTAGCTGTTTCTTGCAATAAATACCAATACATATATGTACAGCAAAATTTTTTCAAGAGTCCTTAAAAAGTAGCATGTAAAAAGCACCTTTCAAGCATTGGGCCTCATAGAGGCAATGACAAATGACCAAGACTTTTGGCATTATGCTGTGCTTGAGAAGAAGACCCATCAAGCCAAGTTGTGGCAGGTATTAGTGTCATGCGACTGGCACATGTGCCAGTGGCATGTAAAAAAATTACACTCTCGGATTGGCTGGCATTAGGAAGGGCATCCAGCCATAGAAACCATGCCAAATCAGACTGGAGTCTGGTGTAAACCCCTCATCATACCAGTCCTGGTCAAACCGTCCAAGCATGCCAGTATGGACAATGGACATTAAATGATGATGATGTTCGAGCATGGCTGTGTGGTTAAGAAGCTTGCTTCCCAACTATATGGCACCTTAGGCAAGTCTTCTACTATAGCCCTGGGCCAACTAAAACCTTGAGTGGATTTAGTAGATGGAAACTGAAAGAATATACATGTGTGTATATGCACACAATATTTCTCTCTCTTTGCCTTGTGTTTGTTTGATAGTTGTAAATGAGTGCCATTGTTATGCAAGCAGTGCTTTTCATTTGCAATCTTTTGTGAAAACAGTTCTAGTCAAGAAGGAATATTTTGCCTTACTTGGAACCTAGAGAAGGTTGGCAACAGGAAGAGCATCCAGCTCTACAAAATCTGCCTCCAAAAATTCCATCCAGCTTATGTGTGGATGGAAAAGCTGGATACGAAAATGATGCTGATGATGATAATTTGCATTTAACTTTTCTCTTTTTTATAAAGAGCAAGTTAAAAATATCAATCTAAAAGATTGTTCTTTTTACTGATGAGTGTTAATTTAAACTTTTCTTTTCTTCCATCATATCAGACTAGATACATGATTTGAATGGTTTAAGGAACAAGGAAACACAGGAAAAAAAAAATTAACAACTTTTTTCAAAGTTATTCATAGTGCAAGAGAAGCAAAACAGCTTTAACCAGACACTGAAACTACTTTCTGGTCTTGGCTTGCCAAGGTCCTGCACTTTCACTAAGTTCAAATAGTATATAATAGTTTTATACTAATAAAGTACCAACAGAATTGATTATATGCTCATTAAAAAATGTCACTTGCTTTTCCTGCAATTTATGTTTCTGTCATCATTTTTTTTTCTTCTTTTTTTTTCAGAATTCAGTTACTGATCCCTGCTGCCAATGTTGAATTATGGTTGATTCTTTATTCAAAGGCTCATATAAATCTTCTATTGAGTTCAATGACTGTGCTACAAAGAAAAACATCAAAGACACTTCAAAAAGTAAACTTCTTGACTGTGATATCTGTGGAAAGTCTTTCTTCCGTCTGAAGAACTTAAAACAGCACCGTAAAACACATACAAATGAGAGACGTTTCCATTGTGATATATGCGGGAAAAAATTTTTCACTAATTCCCACTTGAAACGCCATCATAGGATACACACTGGAGAACGACCATTCAAGTGTGGCATCTGCAAAAAGGCCTTTACACAAAACAATGACCTAAAAAGCCATTTCCGCATCCATACTGGAGAAAAACCTTTCAAGTGTGAAATCTGCAATGAGTCTTTCAGTGAAAGTGGGTCACTGCGGAAACATATAAAAATTCACACTGGAGAAAAATCCTTTGAGTGTAACATTTGTGGACGTGGTTTTATCCAAAGTAGTCAGTTGAGACAACATATTCTGACCCACACTGGTGAAAAACCTTTCCAGTGTCAGATCTGCTGTAGGAATTTTGCTCAAAATAGTGCTTTGAAAAGACACTATAGGGTGCATACAGGAGAGAAACCATTTCAATGTAGTTTTTGTCCCGAGTCTTTTACTCGGAGTTGTTTCTTGAAAAAACACTTAATACATCATAAAGAAGCTAAATCATTTGAGTGTGACATATGTCAGGAAATTTTCATGAGGGAAGATGATCTATTGTCTCATTGGGAAATGCATTTTGTTGAGAACACATTTGAAACAGAAACTCATCAAAATACCTGTACTGAAATGATTTATATCAATGAAGACAGCGAAATTTATCTTGATAAAAATCCTGTCCCTGTTGCTTTACATATAAATACTTTTGCTTTTGATAATCTAATTGGGTATCACAATAAAATGAAAGAGGATAAGTCTTTTAACTGTGATATATGTGGTAAGGATTTTACTACCAAAGCACACCTAAAACGACACAACATGATTCACACAGGGGAAAAACCACATGAGTGTTCTCTGTGTGAAAAGTCCTTTGCACAACGTAGTGAACTTAAAAGCCATTACAGGACACACACTGGTGAGAAGCCTTTCAAGTGTGAGATCTGTGAAGAGTGTTTCAGTGAAAAGGGTTCATTGGGAAAACACATGAGGATTCACACAGGGGAGAAGTCATTTAAATGTAATATCTGTGGTCGATGTTTTACCCAGAGTGGTCATCTCCATCAGCACATTTTGATTCACACTGGAGAAAAACCATTCAAGTGCGAAACATGTGGTAAACCATTTGCAAAAAATAGTGCACTAAAAAGACATTACACTGTACATACTGGTGAGAAACCTTTCCCCTGTGAAGTGTGTGGGGAAGCCTTCAGTCAGAGTTGTCATATGAAAAAACACCTACTAAAACATCACCTTAGCGAAATGCTCCCATAGCAGTCAAAGATTAAAGAGGTCTGCTAAATTTGTTTTTTGCTTTTTTTTTTTTCTTCTCTTCCCTTACCCCTGGCTACATATAGTATTATGATATTCCACTGATGTATTTTACCAAGAATAAAATTTATAGATTCAGGATTCAGTTTGGTTTTATATCCAGTACTGGAAACATGGGAAAAATTATATAAGCATGGCAACTCAATATTTGAGGTAGTTACTGCTTAGAATAAAATTTGCACTAACAAGTGATCAGTTGTAAGTGGATATTGTTATTGGCAGTTCTATAATTATCAACACAAGTAGAGGTGGAACTAGCAACATAAGTAATTTAAGATAGGAAAGACTGATATAAAAACAAACAACATATAGTATTGTTGATGATGAAGCTGAGTATATCTATTAAAGTATTTCTTGGTATGGCAGTGACCAAATGAACATTTGATGGTAACTGTTTTTAATCTATCAGTTATAATCTAGGTTTTAATCTATTTGTTATTGCTGGTACTTATTTTATCAAAAACATGTCCAAGGAATAAAAATGAAGATTAATTTGACCTTTGTGGAAATTGAAATCCAGATTGAATGTTACTGGTTCATTCGTTTATAGTCTTGACCACCACTTCAGCACCGAGCCATCATCTTGCTTGGATTGTTAGGTTTCTATAAATCTTATTATTTGATTAGTTCCTTCTCAAAAATTATCACATATTTTGAGTTTAGTACTTAAAGTTTGTATGCTAACTCTTAAAGTTACCATTGGATTATTGTTTAAATAAAAACCACATGTAACTTTATCAAAATACTATAGATTAAGTAGTATAATTTACTCAGTTGCCAGAAAAAATTCTGTTGTGCTTTATTATACAGATTTAGTAAAATGCAAGAGTTTCAAGCTGAACTTAAACCTTACAGCTTTAGTGTACCTAACTCAGCAGAAGGGTCGGTACATTATATAACAGAAGACAAAAAGTAATTTTTTACTTACAGTTGTAGCAACAACCAAAAACTACTGTCTCTTCCTCTTTCTCAAAACACTTTACAAGAATTGATCCTATGAAACTCCTGAAAACAGTGTTTTGCTTTATTTGCTTGGAGCAAGGGAAACTGCAGTGCCAGGAAATTGGGTGCCAGCACTTGTATGGGTATTTTACGATAACGAATAATTTACTTATTTTAACACTATGTTCCAATCATCAAAAATTAAATATTGATTTGGATCATTGAAATAACAAATGTCCAATATTAATGAGTGTCTCAAGCAATTCATCTAATGTTCACATATAATACACTTTTCCATTAAGTGTATGTCCACTTGATTGACATTTTAGTTTCATATCGAAACGTGGCATTGCAGTATACATTTTGTGGGGCTAATGCAGTTTCGCACCTCACCTTCAAAAATGCATTTTTTTGAAAAAATTTCCTCAGATTCCAAGGTTTTAGATGTCGGAAATTACAAACATGCAAAATGAAATTTTTGAGATTTTTAACCCCCCGCCCTTCATTCTGAATGTATTGTTGTCTATTGAAGTGTGGAAATTTAATTAAAGCAGGTATGTAAAGTACACTTTCTATGTTCATTTGGCTAAACTGTAGAAATTGTTGTTTTGATATTGTTGTTAAAATCCCCATATTCTAAAGTTTAAAATTGGGGGCAAGGGCAGTGGCAGCTCATAGATAAAATTATTGGGGATGCTGCTTCAGAAAATGTTTAGCTGTTGTTTTTAATACTGTGTAAAAGGAAACAAATGTATAAAAAGAAAATTTATACATAAACTTGATCGGTTTGCATTTTAGCCACTGCCAGGTAGTGTGTTTAATTTGTTCATTGAACACTGCCATAAATTACCCCTTGTTTTTCAAAAAAACTCCTAAATCACAAAATAAGGGAGGAAATATATCCTATATTTCAAATTCTGGCAGCAACACTGAAGCTGGAAGCAGGATAATAATCTGGTTCTACACTTTATCACATTCAAGAATATAAACATATTTTTAAGCACAACACATGCGGAGTCAAAAAGAAACACGTGGGCTCAGCACTGTCGTTCATGCAGTACTCTCTCTCCCTAGCATGAAGCTTCCTATCTCAGACATGTGAGCTTGTGCACAACAGCCAAACACCGCGTTGCTGTAACTGTGAAGCGCACAAGGCTTTGATCATAAAACCTGTTCGGTCTGGGCTTGCCTGTTGTCAGATATCAACAACAAAATGTGACTATTTACTTATAATCAACTGTTCGTATAAGCGACAAGTATTTTGGAAGAGACAATCCCTATAAACAAAGGATTTGTTACAAAATTATTATAATAAGATACTGTATTTGATGGCATTTAAGTTGCATTCACCCCATCTCTCAGATGTTTCAAAAAGTCGCCCCGGGTCCTGTATGCGAATTTGGGCTTCCTTTAAGCTTTAATGCACTTAGCACTGAAGATGCGTTACTGAAACCGACACACCCTTGCGTCTTTTATGCCATCAAATATGGTAAGTAAAGTTGTTTAACTAGAGATCAAAACATCGATCCATTTCTATTGTGATTATCCCGTCTTTTAAGGGGCGTGAAGACTACCCATTTTTAAAATTATTTATTTAACAAAGGTGTATGGTGAAAGTGGTTGTCTGCTATTTCTAATGAGTTCTGACAGTATTTTAGTGAACATGTCACTTGTTTAAAATTTCGAAGCTCACAATTATGTCTCCAATAAGATAACGTTGAATATTTTCATGTAGAATAAAGTTGGGATAGTTGTCCGAAAACCATCATAGGTGTTGTTTGGTCAGTCCCAGGTCAACCCTATTGATCAAAGGCATTCTAGAACAGCATAAATTTTGGTCATGCAGTACAGTAACCAAATTGGCTGCCTCTCTTCAATATAACAAACCTTCAACTACAGCAAACACATGTATATTAAAGGGCCGACTTGTGTGGTTCATGCACCCAACGCTACGCAATGGCCACACCAGGCTACTCTCGGGCATTACATATCTAGGACTACATTATTAATGTTACTTATACCCTTCCCCTTTTGCATCTGAGCAGTGGTGGCGCTGCTTCAGAAAATTTTTAGCTGTTTTGATATCGTGTAAAAGGAAACAAACATATAAAAAGGATATTTATACATAAGTTTGATCGGTTCTCATTTTAGCCACTGCTTGGTAGTGTGTTTAATTTATTCACTGAACACCAACGTGAATTCCCCCTTGTTTTTCAAAAATCCCCCCTAAATCATAAAATAAGGGGGAAAATGTGCCCTATATTTCAAATCCTGGCAGCAACACTGAAGCTGGAAGCAGGATAATAATCTAATTCTACACTATCACATTCAAGAATATAAACACGTTTTTAAGCAGAACACATGCAGAGTCAAAAAGAAACACTACCTTTCACCAGAACACCAGGGTCAGCACTGTCGTTCATGCATTGCTCTCTTTCCCTAGCATGATGCTTCCTATCTTGGACATGTGGGCATGCACACAACAGCCAAACACCGCGTTGCTGTAACTGTGAAATGCAGTTTTTTGTATTTTTTCATAAACTAGGGGATGGCTACTGACATTAAGCTTAAGGATTATATAATGTACAAGTATAAAGAAAGAATTAAAGAAAAAGGGACTCATTATATTGAATGTTATCAATAATATCGAGTGGAAATAGGGTGTGCTGCAGTTCCGCGGAGTCTATACACGAGCTCCACTGGTGATGGGGAAGGGGTGAAATTTTGAATTTTTTTTTTTTTTTTTTTTTTTTTTGCATATTCGTAATCTCCGACTTAGGAATCCGAAGAACTTTTTTCAAAACAATGCAATTTTGAAGGTAATGTGTGAAACTGCATTAGGCCCCATTTTTTATACCTGCATTACACTTCTTAGCTAATGACCTGCTTACCTTTATGTCGTTGGAGGTAAAGTTCGTTGTTTACATTCAGACTCAAGCTATCGTGCACGGTTACATAGTTAGAAACCTGGAGCAGAACGTAGATTCGTATTTGGCTAAGCTTGTATATGAATCAAAACAACGACAGTTTAACATCTTGTGTTTCACTCTTACAAATGCAGAAACACAAACGTAATTATGTTTACTGTCAGAATTGATACCGCGCCGGACAAAATACTTAGTGGCATTTCTTCCAGTCCTTTATGTTCTGAATTCAAATGCTGCCGAGGTTGACTTTACTTTCATCTTTTCAGGGTCGATGAAATAAGTACCAGTCGAGCACCGGGGTCGATGTAATTGACTAGCCCCTCCATTAATAAAATTTAAGGCCTTATGCTTATTGTAGAAAGGAATAAAAATGATGAAGGTGGTGGTGATGATGATGATGTAAACTACAAATATACAAGAGGTTATGAAAATGATATTTCATAAACATACAGGCAAACATTCGTAATGTACAGAAATAGAATTTATCTGTTTGCAAAAACTTTTTGTTTGAAAGAAACAAAACTGAAGAAGGAATCATGCAGGGCGAGATATAATCTAATTAGTATTTTCTTGACTTTTTGTATTTATATAATTGAGAAGAACCTCAAATGAAAATGTTCGAAAGCGACCGACTATCTTTAGTATTAATAGGAGGAGGAGGAGGCGTTGTATGCAAGGGAGGTAACTCTGATTACTCAATGGGTGTGCCGGGTGTCAGAACTAACTTTTAAACTTTAACCGACTTATTTATTATTTTATTGTTGTTAATTTACTCCTCTTTCGGACCACAAATATATATTTATGTACATATATATATTCTATCGGAACCAAATACTTCAACAAAAATATATACAAACTTTTTCTTTTATTTCACATTTTCTATTAAAACTTTCTCGAGTGTGGAAAAAAAAACAAAACAAAAACAACAGGAAGGAAACTGTTGCGGAAAATGACCGACTTAAGGTAATAACCTACTTCCGTAGTTTCTATAACTTTTTTTTCATATTTTACATTTTCACTTCAATCTTCATACCGAAAGAACTGAAGAAAAAAATATGACTAAACTTTAATAATATTTTATTTGTATTTTTTCCAATAACTTTTGGCGTTACTCATTCTTCAGTAGTTACATAAAACTTCGTAAGAAGTTTCCTGTTAGCAAATGGCAAAATTTAGCTAAAACAGTGTGGGAACATATTTATTTATTTCTGCTTGTGTCTTAATTTGTTTTAGATACTTTTATTTTTATTGGATGTTTTTGCTTGTCATTTTTTTATATAAATATATAAATTTTTTCTTTTGTTTTTAAATCGGACAGTTGCGGATTTTTGTACGTTTCGCCTACGATCATGTAGATTTGTACTTGTAATCCTAACTGAATTTAAGCATGGAATAAGGACTGGAAAGTGGTAGGTACAATTCTAAATTTATACTTATACCTTTTAGAAAGAGAAATTGTTATCTAGTAGTGGTGACAACTTGTCGGAATTTGTTGTTTGGGAAACTTTTGGCGAATGTCCTTGCGATTGTTTCGATGTCTGCAAAAACTTTAGATAGCTACGAAGTTTTTGCTGACAGCTGAAACTTTAGTGTACGTATTTGTGCAGATGCATATGTTTGCATGTAGAGGTATGGCTATCAATGTGCTTATACATATTTGTGTGTTTTTAATCAGGGTTACTGTTGCCTAGAATAGAAAATACAATAAAATCATTGTTTGCCCGTCTGCTACTGAACGAAAGTTGTAAATTTATACGCAGGTTGGTTCCAAAACGGAAGGAAAAAGGGAACAGGTGTTAATTCAGAATACAATGGAAAGTTGACCAAGTTATTACGACTGAAACTTGTGCAATAAATTAATTCTGAAAAAATATATAAATTTCAAGGAAAATATTTTACAAGCACCACATAAGTTTAGTTCTGATTCAGCGATTGTTCTTTTCTGCGCTATCAGCAACAACACCCCATTCACTGGAGTTTTGTTTCTCTCTCTCTCTTTCTTCACATCACTCCACGTTTCCAGAATTCATTATGGGTGTTGTTACCAGACTGTATTATTTTTCGTAAAAATTAAAACACGTTTCCCCCTCCCCTCGAGTATCTTAATTCAGCTTAATCGTTTCCACATCACTTTGATACTTTTTCTGCTATACCCTGTACTCCTGTGCTTTTAGTAATTCTTATTATGAATTTCGATTAAACAATGTACAGAATTGTAAGCATAAAATAAGAAGAGAAAAATTGAACTTGAAAAGTTTATATACGACTTTTATTGATTGTATTGATAGTTAAAAGTATCGATACAATCGGTGCAAATCATATATTTCCGCTGTAACTATCCAAAATAATTTCAAACTGTTTGGATTGCTTTTCATTTATCATATTTTGTTAAGAGTTATTTTTATTTCCTGGCTCTTATTTGATCAGTCTGCCAGTTTTATAATTAAAATTAAACTAACTTTTGTTCGTCTTTCGGAAACCAACATTCACATCACTGCCTCTTCTGGTCAGTAGCAGACAGCAAGCTGCTAGGAAATCGTTTTCCCTTATATTCAAGTCCTAGGCGTTTGAATGTGCATGTATAAGCACACATACACACACACACACATCTATCACACGAGGTGTGTGTGTAATACCAAAATTCCCCCCAAATTTAGGAATATACCTTTACTAGTTGGTAATAATGTAATATATGTATATAGTGATGGTGCATGGCTTAGGGCATTCGCTTCTCGATCGTAAGGTCGTGAGTTAGATTCCCGACTTCGCATTCTGTCCTTGAGCAAGATACTTTATTTCACGCTCCAGTCCATTCTACTGGCAAAAATGAGTTGTACCTATAATTGAAAGGGCTTTGATACATTTTGTGTCACGCTGAATCTCCCTGAAAACTATGTTAAGAGTATGAATGTCTGTTAAATTGCTCAGCTACTTGCACGTTAATTTCACGAACGAGCAGGTCTGTTGATCAGAATAATTGGAACATTGGGCGTTGAGGGCGAAGGAGTGTCAAGCATATCATCATCATCATCATCATTGTCGTTTAATGTCCGCTTTCCATGCTGGCATGGGTTGGACGGCTTGACTGAGGGCTGGCAAGCCAGAAGGCTGCACCAGGCTCCAGTCTGATCTGACAGAGTTTCTACAGCTGGATACCCTTCCTAACACCAACCACTCCCGAGAGTATAGTGGGTGCTTTTTACGTGCCACTGGCACGAGGGCCAGTCAGGCGGCACTGGTAACGATCATGCTCGAATAGTGCTTTTTACGTGCCACCGGCACGGGGCCAGTCAGGCGGTACTAGCATCGACCACGCTTGAATGGTGCTTTTTATGTGCCACCAGCATGGGTGCCAATTAGGTGGTACTGTCATCGGTCACGACAGTGACTTCACTTGACTCAACAGGTCTTCGCAAGTACAGTTTATTGCCCAATGATTCAAGGGTACTCTTAAATGGGCTCGTTATGCTGCACGGGCATAGGCCACGGTTACGGTCTCACTTGGCTTGCTGGGTTTTCTCAAACACAGCATATGTCCAAAGGTCTCGGTCACTTGTTATCGCCTCCATGAGGCCCAATGTTTGAAGATCGTGCTTCATCACATCATCCCAGGTCTTCCTGGGTCTACCTCTTCCACAGGTTCACTCTACTGCTAGGGTGTGACACATTTTCACACACCTCCTCATCCATACACAACACATGACCATACTATTCTTATTCTAGCAGCTACATTTTCAGAGCATCCGGTCACCTAATTAATGGAAGCTATCAACTACTTCTAGTTTTTCCCCCTGGCATGTGACGGAAGCTGTTTTCTGCACATTTTCAGTGTTTATTACCCCTGAGCATTTGCCACACACAAGAACTATCATCCCAGTTAGCCTTCTTTGATATTGCTGCACCTCTTATGTGTCCATAGCTTACACCGAGTACATCTTATGGAGTTTCTACCTACCCCTTTTCTACAAATCAAGCAGGGCCATCTACCTGAAGGGGTTTGTGATTTGTCTGCCTTCCTGCTTATTAAGACTTTGGTTTTTGCTAGATTAACTCTAAGGCTCCTCAATTCTAGACCTTGCTTTCACACCTGAAACTTCTCCTCCAGTTCTGATAGTGACTCAGCAATTAGTGCAAGGTCATCAGCATAGAGGAGCTCCCAGGGGAATCTTGTCTTGAATTCCTCTGTTATTGCCTGGAGGACTATGATGAATAAGAGGGGACTGAGGACTGATCCTTGGTGGACCCCTACTCGGAATTCTTCACTATACTCATTGCCAACCCTCACCTTACTGACAGCATCCCTGTATGTGGCTTGTACAGCTCTCACTAACCACTCATCTATCCCTAGTTTCTGCATTGACCACCAGATAAGGGATTGGGGGACCCTGTCAAAGGATTTGTCAATGTCAACAAGAGCCAGATTCAGAGGTTTATCTTTGGCTAGATATTTCTCCTGCAGCTATCCTACCTGAAATATAGCATCGGTGATGCTTTTCCCTGGCACAAACCCAGACTGTATCTCATCTAAACTGACTCTCTCCCTAATTAGTTGGGCTATAACCCTCTCCGTGACTTTCATTACCTGATCCAACAACTTGATACCTCTGTAATTGTTCATACCTTTGTAGCAGTTGACTATGGTGCTGTTACACCAGTCATTGGGTATGACTTCTTCATGTATCACCTGATTGACTGTACAGGTGACTAGACTATAGCCAACACCACCAGGTATTTTAAGCATCTCTGCAGTGATTCCTGATGGGCCAGGGGAATAATTTTACTTCCTTATCACATTTCATGGTGCTTATTGGAAAATCGAAACTCCAAGTTGTCTGATTCTAGTGAAGCAACTACACATATTGTGGAGGTAACTATTCAGTATGCAGGCAATTACTGTATATATCATTTGAGAGTGAAAACTTACAAAAATTCCCATCAGTGGGTTTGTTGTTCTGCTTCAGTCTGAAAAAGATGTTTATATAAAATATTAGCAGTTAACTTTTTATAACTTATATATGTCTGTTTATGTTTGTATTGCTATTTTTTTGCGATTTTTTTTTCAATTCCATAATTGAGAGACTCAATAATTAGATATCAATAGGATTGTAGTTCCAGCCTGGATTAAGTACTGGGGCTGAGATGATTACTTAAAAAACTTTGTAGGCATTGCCCTTACATGGTTGTAATCTAATAACTGAAGTTAGCAAAAAAAATTTAAAGGCTACAAATAAAAAACAGGATAATTGAAATTAACAGTTAGTTTCATTAACATTGATTTATTTCTTGTCATTCCTACTTATTGTTTTGTTAATTTTTGTATTTTTTTATTTGTTTAATAGAATATCCAGCATGGAGGATCCACCAGAATTACAAATTATTTTCAAAGCAGATCCTTCATTGGAAACTCAGTTCTTAAAATCAACCAAAGTAGCCTCTGTGAAAAGGACCCATGTCTGTGATATTTGTGAAAAGACATTTTCCCAGAAGAATACTCTAGTTTTGCACATCAGGACACATACTGGTGATCGACCTTACCACTGTCAAGTATGTGGTAGAGGTTTCTCAGCCAGCTGCTCTTTGAAAAAACATGTAAGGATTCACACAGGAGAAAAACCCTATAAGTGCAATGACTGTGGCAAATGCTTTTCCCAGAATAGTCACCTGATCCTTCATATGAGGACACATACAGGAGACAGGCCATACCAGTGCAGCCTCTGTGAAAAACGGTTTTCCTACAGCAGTTCTTTCAAGAAACATATGAGAATACACACTGGTGAGAAGCCTTTCCGGTGTGAAGTTTGTCAAAAGAGTCTCTCTGACAATAGTGCCCTGAAACAGCATATCAAAACGCACACAGGTGAGAAACCATACCAGTGTGAAGACTGTGGCAAGAGTTTCTCATTGAGCATTGACTTGATCAGACACATTCGCACCCACACCAAAGAAACTCCATATCATTGTGAGGTGTGTGCTAGGAGTTTCTCTGTCAACAGCAATCTCAGGCAACATATGCGAACACACACAGGAGAGACACCCTACCCCTGTGATATCTGTGGCAAGCGATTTTCTCGAAACAGTACACTAGTCCGCCACATCAAAACACATACAGGTGACAGACCATATACTTGTGAAATCTGCCAGAAGAATTTCTCTCAGAATAGCCATCTTATACGACACATGAAAATTCACAAGGTAAAACCTGTTGCAATAGATAAAACAGTTTGATATACATATATGTATATTGATAAAACAATCATAAATAATTTTTATTTATAATCTAAAGAAAGAAGTGTTTATATATTTTTTTTAAACTATAAGGTAAGAGAGGTATAACTCACACCTTGGTGCCTTACACTCTTTCTCTTCTGTCTATTTTTAATCTCCATTCTCTCATGTATATATATATATTATATTGTTAATGTTGAACATTATGTACCCCTTTGAAGAATTATATTGTCTTGTTACTGGGGTCAGCTTAGTCTTCTATTTATCTAGAGCCAATAAAATGAACATCAGTAACATAATGGGGGTAAATTCAATACACCCTATTATATAACTATTCTATATTTGTTTTGAGATGAGGAATTATGTACATTATTTACAATGGATGGATAGGTGTCCTCATCTTGTTTGTTGTTATCACATTTCAGCTGATGTATTCTCTAGCCTTCATCGGGTGTTCTAGTGGAATTTCGAACCCAACCCTTTATTTGATTGATGGGGTACACTGTTTTCATTCCTAAGGTATGTAGCTGATGTTATTTTTCTGTTGATATTATTTTCCAAGTCCCTGCCTGGGATTGAACTTAGAATCCGAGGGTCAGTAGCCCACGCTTTTATCCACTATGCTATATGCTTGTGGGCAATTATAGAGTAAATCTTTTAGGGCTTATAAACCTGGTATTTTATCTTTTAATACTGGTTCCCATATTACATTCATATCTACACCAGGTCTGCTTAGGAGGTTATTGTGTCCTAGCATATGTGCAGCCTCTTCTAATTTTCCTATTTTTCAGTGGTGTTCTCTGTCGATTATTTTAACTTCATCCTACAGTGGGAAGTATACAGTATATTGTATCCACTATAAAGAGAGGGATTGTCGAATGCCTAAACATCAAGCAAGTTTTTTTCTCCAAACTTGGAGAGAAAAAAAAACGCAACAAAAATATATTCCTACATATCAGGAAGAAATGATCAAGCTAAGAAACAATCTGCTATGCAACAACTACCCAAAGAACATACTATCCACTCTAATTAGGAAGAGGGGAGAGGATGGAACCCATAAACTGAGCACAGTTTGTCTACTCTGTGTCAAAGGCCTCTCAGAAAAGATACAAAAAGAAAGTGGTCCATATGACATCAGGACAGTATTCAGAAGTAATACAACAGTTTGCAAATATCTTCTCCGAGTAAAACCACCCATAGAAGAGAATATGACCAAAAACTGCGTGTACTCTATATCCCATGCAATTGTGGTAGGTTATGCAAAGGCAAAACATGCTGCCCCCTTTAAGTAAAGATAGAGGAACATCGTAAAGCTCTGACATGAGGAGATGTTGAAAAATCAGGTATAGCTGATCATGTATGGAAAAACAGAGACCACCTCCCACTGTGGGATGAAGTTAAAATAATTAACAGAGAACAGTACTGGAAAATACGAAAATTAAAAGAGGTTGCACATATGCTCAGACACAATAACCTCCTAAGCAGACCTAGTGCAGATATGAATGTAATATGGGAACCAGTATTAAAAGATAAAATACTAGGTTTATAAGCCCTAAAAAATTCACAATTGCCCATGGACATATAGCATAGTGGATAAGAGTGTGGGCTACTAACCCTTGGTTTCTAAGTTCAATCCATTGCAGGGACTTCGAAAATAATATCAAAAGAAAAATAACATCAGCAACATATCTTACGAATGAGAGAACAGTGTACCTCATTAGTCAAATAAAGATTTGAAATTCCACCAGAACACCTGAAGAAGGCTGGAGAGTACATCAGCCGAAATGTTGTGATAACAACAAACAAGGTGAGGACACCTATCTGTCCATTGTATATAATGTACCTATTAGTGGTACAGACCCTTTGCTTTGTGCCAAGTCAAAAGATAATTGGGGATTTTTTTCTGTTCCAAACTTGGAGAAAAAAAAAACGCAACAAAAATATATTATTACCAACAATAATATGTATTAACTTTCATTGTTCTTCACAGATCCACTTTCAGAACAAGAAAATGGAGTCTTCCATATGTTGTAGAGCTAACTCCTCCACCCTGATTGAATGTGATGGGGGTGATGTTAAAAGTGAATGCATAGATTATCGAAGATGTCCAAACACATACACACGATTCCTATGTTTAGTATCTCCGTCCACACCCTGAATGGCTGTGCACTTTTCTTCTTGTTTCTCTACCTTGGTATATTACCCACTCGTTCATTCACTGTCTGCTATACTGCTGCATTTTTGCCAAAGATATCTTTAGGGATGGTTACAGTTTGCAGCAGTTTGAATCAGTGTCTTTGTTTCCATTTCCTGAAACCCTTCAGTTGGCATGCTAATACTCTTCAGAATAATTGTCACACCTCCTCTACTGATCTTTATAAATCTAGGGCTTTATGTCTACCAACTTTGTGTTTGTGTATGTTTTTATATGTATATGCTGGATGGATGTGCATGCATGTGTGTGTGTGTGTGTGTGTGTGTGTGTGTGTATATATATATATATATATATATATATATATATATATATATTTAAAATACAGAGATGCCTATAATAGGACATCTAACCCGCTAGAAAGAGCAGCAAAAAACTCTATACCACAAAAATAGGGATAATTTCGAAAGGGAATGAAAAATAAAAACATTTACCAATCTATTTTCCATACCATGGTTTCAAGCTATTTTAGCAAACTGTTTTTATTTTTCATTCCCTTTCAAAATTATCCCTATTTTTGTGGTATAAAGTTTTTTGCTGCTCTTTCTAGCGGGTTAGATGTCCTATTATAGGCATCTCTGTATTTTAAATGAATAGTATATAGTATATTGACTAATTTTTATTCTCGCTGGACCACTGGTGGTAAATAAAATTTCTAAAAATTTTTTGCTGCCCTATGATTTATTAATAATGATAAAATATATATATATATGCACACACACACACACACATGTATACTATATATGTAAGTTGCAACTATGTGGGTTTGTGTTCAGTCCCACTGCTCAGCACCTTAGGCAAGTATCTTCTACTATAGTCTCAGGCCAACCAACGACTTGTGAGGAAATTTGATAAATGGAAACTGTGGAAGCCCATTGTGTGTGTGTGTCATACACACCCTGCTGGACAACCAGTTGGTTTATTTATGTTCCTTTGTCTTAACAATTCAGCAAAAAAGACTGTAGAATAAATACCAGAATTGAAGTATGTACTGGGGGCAATTTTATTGACTAAATGCTTCAAGCAGCATTCCAGTATTGTTGAAGTCAAATGACTGAAAGAAATAAAAGATACATATTATGTGTGTATGTGTGTATATACATCTATATATATATAGATGTGCAAACACACACATATTTACATACACATCTACTTTATCCAGCTCTTCCAATGTGATGGACCCAATTTTAGCCACTCAAATTCATATATATATATATATATACACACACACACATATGTATATACACACATATATACATATATATATATGCACATATATATACACATTTATATATATACACATACACACACATATATATGCTCATATATATTTATATGCACACAAACACTAGGTAGTCTTATCATCATCATCGTTTAACGTCCGCTTTCCATGCTAGCATGGGTTGGACGACTTGACTGAGGACTGGTGAAACCGGATGGCAACACCAGGCTCCAATCTAAATTTGGCAGAGTTTCTACAGCTGGATGCCCTTCCTAATGCCAACCACTCAGAGAGTGTAGTAGGTGCTTTTACATGTCACCTGCACGAAGGCCAGTCAGGCGATACTGGCAACGGCCACGCTCGAAATGGTGTCTTTTATGTGCCACCCGCACAAGCCAGTCCAGGGGCACTGGCAACGATCTCGCTCGAAAATCCTACGGGAGCCAGTCAGGCGGTACTGGCAACGGCCA
>NC_068994.1:31368271-31376069 GCF_001194135.2 Octopus bimaculoides
GCAACGATCTTACTTGGCTTGCCGGGTCTTCTCACGCACAGCACATTTCCAAAGGTCTCGGTCAGTAGTCATCGCCTCGGTGAGGCCCAATGTACGAAGGTCTTGCCTCACCACCTCAGCCCAGGTCTTTCTGGGCCTACCTCTTCCACGGGTTCCCTCAACTGTTAGGGTGTGGCACTTTTTCACGCAGCTATCCTCATCCATTCTCACCACATGTCCATACTAGCGCAATCGTCTCTCTTGCACACCACAACTGATGCTTCTGATGTTCAGCTTTTCTCTCAAGATACTTACACTCTGACGGGTATTCACATTGACATTAACTGTGCCAATTCTGGATGACACATACATTTATTATTTACACACACACAATGGGCTTCCATGCAGTTTATATCTTATCAAATTTCACTCACAATATATTGGTCAACCTGAGGATGTAGGATAAGAGTTGATGCACTGAGATTTAAAATTACATTGTCTTGAAGTGAACATTATTAACTTCATAGCCATATCAGTGCCCACAAAATCTTTTCGGTAGTGGATACTGTACAAATATCTCTTTGCTATAACTTCTTTTATGACAAGTCCAAAGATACACCAGCATTCTCCAGACCATGTGGTGGTCAGAATGGACAAAAAGACAAAAGACATGTTCTTCTATTATGTTTGTAGTTTTGTTGTGCCATGTAAAAATGTTTGTTTAACCTTTTCAGAATATATTTTAATGTTGATCATTACACACACTCACACATAAATAAGTGTCCAACACATGTCAGCATGGAAAATGGATGTTGAATGGTGATGATGATGATGATGATGATATATATATATATATATATATATATATAAATGTATATATATTTTTTTTTTCGCCCTTTTAAAGCCTAGCCAGGCTCATGGGCCCGGTTTCCTGGTTTCAATGGCGTATGTGTTCCCCAATTGGACGGGACGCCGGTCCATCGCAGCGTTACTCATTTTTGCCAGCTGAGTGGACTAGAGCAACATGAAATGAAGTGTTTTGCTCAAGAACACAACGCGTCGCTCGGTCCAGGAATCAAAACCACAATCTTACAATCATGATGCTAACACCCTAACCACCAAGCCACACGCCTCCAGATATTTATATATATACACACACACACATTTTTTACTAGTCCTCATTACTCCTTAAGGAGTAAAGGGCCAGTTTCCTGGTTTCTCTGGTGTATATATTCCTCCCTGTGCAGAATGCTGATCCTTCACAGGATATATATACATATCTATATTTACATCTCTCTCTCCACACACACATTATCTAACATTGACTTAGATCTGCAACACTAAAAACTTCATGGATGCAAAAGAGCATGCCTGATCATTCAGATGCAGTATCACCGAGTTGTAAGGTAATGACTGACATTTGAACAATCAGACAAATGCTTTTGTGAAACTTTCAGTAATGCTAATGCAAGCCAAACTACAAATATTTTACCTCCACACCCTTTATTCAATGCCCTTTTGTCTTGCTTGTATACCTGTTTGTATTTTATGTGTGTGTGTGTGCATATAGAAACTGTAGATTGGCCAAATTGTTAAAGCATTGAGTAAAATACTTTGCACTATTTAGTTGCAGAGTTTTACCTTTGGAGTTTCAATAATGCTGAGATTGACTTTGCTTTTAATCCTTCCAGGGGTAGACAAAATAAATTACTATGGATCAGTGTGATTGTTCTGTCCCTGCTAAAGTTGTGGCCCCTTGTGCCTATGTCAGAAAGTGATATTATTTATATTTTTAAATATATATGTGTGTTTTCTTATAAATATACTATATATTATATGTATATATATTTTTTATAGTTTTACATGAAGAGAAGTGTCATCACTTTAGAATTTCTGCTTGTTAATTTTTGTTGGACTATTCAATGAAGGCTGACAGGCAGAAACATCAAAGCCATTGTCACCCCTCTTGTAATTCTACAGTTTAATGTTAAATTGTTTTTATTATAACTTGATATAAATATTAATAATGTTTAGAATATTTATATGTTAAGAACATTTCTATATGTTGTTTTAATGTAAAGGTTTGAGTATCAATAATAGGGCAAGGAGGGTCCTTGCTGGTGTTGGTCACCCAAGTGGTGTAAGCAAGGTCCACATCTGATAACAAGGGACTGCACTATATTTTTTTTTTACTCAACTCCTTAACTGTCACTTACTCAGCCCTCCTATTTTTTTAAACAGATGCCATTAGTAGGTAGCACTCACTGTGATGTGTAACAACTGCAGCAGTGTTTCAATGAACTGATGTACTGTGCCCCATGCTTCTTGGAGAGGCATCTTGCTGATCAATTGTATCCACCCACTGATGTATACAATTGATCAACAGGAATCAATCTATTTATTTTGCTTGTCACACTTGAGTCACATAAATGCACTGGAGCTGCTGCAGTAGGTAATGTAGAGCATTGTTGTCTAATTTTATATTCGATTTAGTAACTTGTTTTTCTGCATTGAGATTGAAGCAACTCTGCCGTCTTTACACAATGCATTGCCTTTTATGTCTAGTCAGATTAATATGTTGTTGTTATTGTTATTAATATTTTTATTATTGTTAAGACAGTGAGTTGGCAGAATCATTAGCATGCCAGGCATGCTTTTCATCCTTCTGGGGTCAATAAAATAAGTACCAGTTGAGCACTGAGGTTGATGTTATCGACTTACCTGTTCCTTGCCAAACTTACTGGCCTTGTGCCAAAATTTGAAACCAATATTTTGTTATTGTTGTTGATATTTACTCAAGATCAGTCCTGATGAGCATTACTTATTCAATCCATACTCATCATGGCTTTTATTATCTTACACAGTGCATGTAAGACAGCATTACTCAATATGTCCTTCCAGTCATTTTTCAAAGACAAAAGAGAGTGATTTGAGGGAGATTTTCTGCCAATTCTAACAGTCATGTGGAAGCTCCCTCATTGTTTATTATTGTCAGAAAGAAAGTGGGTTGGCAGAAATGTTAGAGCTGGAGACAAAATACTTAGCAGTATTTATTCTGGCTCTTTATGTTGAGTTCAAGCCCTGACAGTCAATTTTAACTTTCATCCTTCCACATTTGACCAAAATAAAGTACCAGTCAAGAACTAGGCTTAAGAGAATCAACTTAACCCTTCCTCTTAAAATTGCTAGCTTTATATCTTAATCAGAAAAACCATTATTATTATTATTATTATCATCATCAGAGTAGTTGGTATTAGGAAGGGCATCCAGCCATAGAAACCATGCCAAATCAGACTAGAACCAGTCAAACCATCTAACCCATGCCAGCATGGAAAGCAGACATTAAATGATGATGATGATGATGATGATGCTGATGATGGTGGTGAACTGTGGTCAATATCAACTTACCCACCCTTCAGAGTTGCTGACCTTGTGCCAGTGCTTGTACCACATAAAAAGCACTAAGTCCACTCTGCTCAGTGGTTGATGTTAGGAAGGGCATCCAGCTGTAAATATCCTGCCAAAACAGTCACAGAAGTCTGGTGCCGGCTTTGGCCTGGCCAGCTCTTGTGGTACCATCCCACCCATGCTAGCATGGAATACAGATGTTAAACAATGATGATGATGCAACAAGCTGGCAGAATTGTTAGCATACTAGGCAAAATGTTTAGCAGCATTTTGTCTGTCTTTACATTCTGAGTTCAAATTCTACCAAGGTCAGCTTTGCCTTTCATCCTTTCAGAGAGAATAAGTACCAGTTGTGCATTGGAACTGATGTAATTGACTTACTCCCACCCCCTTACTTACTTGCCTTATGCCAAAATTTGAAACCAATATTATCCGCTAAGGTCAACTTTGCCTGTCATCCTTTCAAGATCAATAAAGTAAGTACCACTTGAACACTGAGATCAATATAATCAACTAAACCCTTCCTCCAAAATTGCTGGCCTTGTGCCAAAATGTGAAACCATTATGTGCTGGCAGAATCATTAGTGGCAGACAAAATGCTTAGTGGCATTTTGCCTGTCTTTATGTTCTGAGTTCAAATTCTGTCACGGTCAACTTTGTATTTCATGTTTTCAGGGTCGATGAAATAAGAACCAGTAAAACACTGGGGTTGATGTGATCAATGGACCTCTCTCCCAATTTCAGGCCTTGTGCCTATAGTAGAAAGGATTATTATTATTATTTGGTAGACTCATTAGCACGCTGGGCTTAGTGTCATTTCATCCATCTTTACGTCCTGAGTTCAAATTCTGCTAAGGTTGACTTTGTTTTTCATCCTTTTGAGGTCAATAAATTAAGTACCAGTGGAGTAATGGGGATCAATATAATCGACTTAACCCCTTCCCCAAAATTTCAGGCTTTGTGCCTATAGTAGAAAGGATTATTATTTTTATCATCATCATCAGGGTAACAGATTGGCAGAATAATTAGTTAAAATGCTTTGTGATATTTATGCTGGCTTTTATGTTCTGAGCTCAAATATCACTGAGATCAGCTTTGACTTTCACTTTCTGTGAGGTCAATGAAATAATGTAGCCAGTCAAGTTCGGGGGGGGGGGGGCAGTTTAATTGACAAAATTCCTGCCCCCAACCTCAAATTTCTGACTATGTGCCTACTTTAGAAATAATTACAGTGTGAAATGACAGAAACAGTGGTGTCTTAGACAATATGCCAGTATCATTTAGTTTTACGTCTCTCCATTCTGAGTTCAAATCCCATCAAGGTTGGCTTTGTTTTTTTTTTTATCATTCTGGGTTCAATAAAAAACATTACCAGTCATACCTTGATGTTGATTCAATTAACTATATCTTCCCCCTCCATCACTCCCCACCACCCATCTATCAATTTATGGCCTGATGCAAGGTGAGCAATCATTGTGCAACTGTTTTAATTTGTGTTTATTGCAACTGAAGTATGTAACTCCATTTTGGTGTTATCTTCTCCATATTAGGGATTTGAATAAACTTTGATTTGGAACTTAACTGATTTGTTTGTTGTATTTATCATTGTCATTCATTCATTGAATCCAGCACCATACAATGGTTGTTAGAGCTCCCCATATTCCTGTCTGCCTTTAGTTGTCTTCTCCCCCTTCCTCTCATCACAACAAAATCTGCTGGGATTCAGTTGTGTATATATACATTATGCTTTGAGAGCCTCAACCACAATGTGGTTTAGGGGAGTATTCTTGAATACTGCCTAAAACCAATTATCTCCATTCTTTGTGATCTCTTCCATGAGTTTCAGCATCCTGAAATTAACCTTCACCACCACATCCTACATCCTGTCTCTTCTTCCATAGGTTCCATCTACTAGGAGTGATTGTAGTTTCTTCGTACAACTATCCTCACCCATATGCATTGCATGCCCCAACTAATGCAGTCTTCTTTCTTATGCACTATAAGATGCCTTATTTTTTTTTCTCATCACACTTGTACTCCATTGATTGCTCTTGCTGGCATTCTACCTTCAGCAGAGCTTGCTTGCTTCATTTCCTTCTTCTAGTTTTCACAGGCACTCCACATTCAAAGCTCATGCCTCACTTCCATGTAGCATTGCAGTTTATATATTAGCATCATACAATCTACCTTTCACTGAGAGAGAAATCTTGATACCAACAGAGGTAACAAATCTCTGAACTTTCCACTCTATTCATACCCTATACTTTCAGAACATCCTCCATCATTGCTAAATAGGTCACCTAGATATCAGAAGATATTCTCCTAGACATATAAGAGCATCAATTTTCCATTTAGAGTTTGTTGCTCCAACACTTACAAAGTTTGCTTTCTCGATTAATATGCCCATAATTTGCATTGAGTACACTGTATCAAATTTCTACCTACTCCTTTTCTATACATCAAGCAAGGCCATTTCTCTGATGGCAGCACGGTTCTGTCTGTTTTCCTATTTACTAAGACTTTGGTCTTTACAAAGTTGACTTTAAAGCCCTTTGATTCCAGATTTTACTTCCATGCCTGGAATTTCTTCCTTAATCTTACTACAGATTCAGCTATAAGAACAAAGTCATCAATATATAGTTCTTATTGCACCCAGTTTTAAACTTCTTTGTTATGGTATGAAGGACTATGATAATTAGAAGAGCACTGAAACCTGATGGACCCCCACCTGTACACTAAATTCGTTACTGTATTCATTTCTAACTCTCAGCTTGCTGACAGCAATCTTGTACATGGTTGCATTTCTCTCACAAACCATTCATTTACTAGCTTCCTCAGGAACCTCAAGATCACCATGTAAGGAACTCTGACAAAGGTTTTCTCCAGGTCAAAAAGTTCCAAATACAGTGGTTTACTCATAGCGAGGTACTTCTGCACTTGCCTCATTTGGAATCTGCATCAGTAGTTCCTCTTCCTGACACAAAGGCAAATTGCATATCATCTTGATTAACTCACTCTCTTATCAGTTGAGTTATAACCTTTCTGTGACTTTCTTGACCTGATTCAGCAACTTTATACCCTTGTAATTACCACTCTCTCAGGTATCTTCTTTGCCCTTGTAATAGATGCTTATAATGCCAGTCATTGGGTATGACACTTTGCTGTACAAACTGCTGACAATAAGATTGACGCCAGTAATTCTCAATGGATCCAGTGTTTGCCCTGCCTTCATATCTTTAACTGCTTTATCTATCTTACTGCTACCTACTAAAATAGCTAGTCCCTCTGTTGGATTCATACTGGGCTGGCTCCCTTTCTACCATGCATTCACTACATTTAATGACCTTTTGTAGAGCTGTATGTAAGCAATCATATGATTTTTGTCATAAGGACACATGGATTAATGCTTGTGCAGTGGTGGCTCATGCATAGGTACTGCGGAACTGCAGCACCCCCTATTTCCACTCGATATTATTGATAACATTTAATATAAGTCCCTTTTACTTTAATTCTTCCTTTATACTAGTACATTATATAATCCTTAAGCTTAATGTCAGTAGCCATCCCCTAGATTATGAAAAAGTACAAAAAACTGCACTTCACAGTTACAGCAACGCGGTGTTTGGCTGTTGTGTGCATGCCCACATGTCTGAGATAGGAAGCTTCATGCTAGGGAGAGAGCAATGCATGAACGACAGTCCTGACCCTGGTGTTCTGGTGAAAGGTAGTATTTCTTTTTGACTCTGTATGTGTTATGCTTAAAAATGTGTTTATATTCTTGAATGTGATAAAGTGTAGAATTAGATTATTATCCTGCTTCCAGCTTCAGTGTTGCTGCCAGAATTTGAAATATAGGGCACATTTTCCCCCTTATTTTGTTATTTAGGGGGGATTTTTGAAAAACAAGGGGGAATTCACGTTGATGTTCAGTGAATAAATTAAACACACTACCAGGTAGTGGCTAAAATGAGAACCGATCAAGCTTATGTATAAATATTCTTTTTATATGCTTGTTTCCTTTTACACAATATCAAAACGGCTAAAAATTTTCTGAAGCAGCGCCCCTACTAATTTTATCTGAGCCACCACTGCTTAGATGTAAAGGGGGAAGGGTATGAGTAACATTGGATAATGTAGTCCTAGATATGTAATGCCCGAGAGTAGCCTGGTGTGGCCATTGGATGCATGAACCACACAGGTCGGCCCCTTAATATACATGTGTTTGCTGTAGTTGAAGGTTTGTTATATTGAAGAGAGGCAGCCAATTTGGTTACTGTACTGCATGACCAAAATTTATGCTGTTCTAGAATGCCCTTTGTCATAGGGTTGACCTGGGACTGACCAAACAACACCTATGATGGTTTTGGGACAACTATCCCAACTTTATTCTACATGAAAATATTCAACGTTA
>NC_068994.1:31376392-31381624 GCF_001194135.2 Octopus bimaculoides
ATACAGTATCTTATTATAATAATTTTGTAACAAATCCTTTGTTTATCGGGATTGTCTCTTCCAAAATACTTGTCGCTTATACGAACAGTTGATTACCAGTAAATAGTCACATTTTGTTGTTGATATCTGACAACAGGCAAGCCCAGACCGAACAGGTTTTATGATCAAAGATGTTCAGCATAATGTTTTGTCTTTTTTTCTTTAAAACATAATTGTTATGTACTCCTTGAAAAAAAGCCTCAACTGTGAAGTATATTTCAGTGCGAAGTTTGTATCAATGGATTCCGTCAGAAAATAGCGTTGGCTGGAAAAGTGTAATAACTAATTTTATAGTGAAGAAAAAGAGAAGTCTACGCTTCTAGGTGTAGAATCCCACTCGATACTTTAGATTTCTCCTCTTTTTCACTGTAAAATAATTTATTTCATTTTGCAAACTGTTTTCTAAGCATCGACTTTTCACGATCTCCAATGTTTAAGAGTTAAGTCAAGGGAGGTAAGTCTAAATTTTTGCTTATGTTTTTAAGATGTATGATATGTCTTTCATTCTTTGTCCCTTCTGTCGCTATGTTATTCTTTAAATTTTTTTCTTAATTTGTTTTCTCTATTTGCTTTCTGTTGCATGTATATCTCCCACCCAAGCCTTTTATTTTTTCTCGTTCTCTCATTTGCTTGCAATTAAATTTTTTTTTTGTAAAGCTCTAGTAAATACCTTAACGCTACTATTGTGTCCACCTAGTTCTGACCACCAGGCACCTGCTAACCACCACATCAACAATTTGTATTTGACGATAAATACCAATAGACACAGAACGTGGCCAAGGTATTTAGATAAACAAAATCATAGCTTATTCTTGAACTGTTCAACTAGATGTTTAATTCGCTTGTTTTAATATTTTGTAATTTTATTTTTTGATTGATTAAAAAAAAAGGCGGGGCATAAAGGAACATTTAACAGCGAATATTAAAATACCGTATAGATTAGCAGAATACGCTTGTTTGTGTGTGAATATTTTTATTATTGTGTTTAACGAACAAGACTAAGTGTATTCAATACATTGTAGAGTTTATTTATTCACTCGGAATTTCTTTTTTGATCCAATCTTTCAAACGGTCACAAAACTGAGTACCGCAGCTCGTACAAGTAAATAGTGTATGAGAAAGTAGATGTGTGTATATATTTTCGCTCATAGAAATATAGCAGCGCTTTGGGAAATGAGAACTTATTGCATTTTAACATCGTTGAATGGATGCGATTTTCTTTTATTGATGTTTTTTAGTTCCCACGTTTATCGTTATTAATACTTGCTTCCGATTACAACCGCTTACCAGCACCTCATCGTTTGACAATTCAATCAGAACTTGTTAAAGGAGTAATGTTTATTTATCTTTTGAATTAGCATCACGTTTATAGTAGCAATAATAATGCCTGTAGCAACTTTGTAATTAGGTATTTGCTTAGTAGATTATAAGCCTTGTTCATTTGTTTTTGTTATCACTTAACACGTCAGTTATTATTATCGTCAGTATCGTAGTTATGTTTAATACCATGGTCACCACGAGCAGCAGCATGTTCTTCATAACCAGCTTAACGCTCGTTTATATTTCCGTTTTTGTCATTAGTTGGACAGAAAAAAATTAATTCGGTTAGTATCAGTTAATCTAGAATCATTGCCATCATGATACTATTGTGAGTACCTCCAAGAAACATATCTAACTTATTGTCTTTCTTGTTTTACAGGAATCCCTGCTACAGAAGCCATGAGTGATGATGGTAAACCTTTAGCTTATGAAAGTAATGGGAAAAATAACCAAATTACCGACTCTGTGAAAACAAACGCGTCAAATGCTATCCACTGTTGCAATGCTTGTGGTAAATGCTTTGAGCAGAGAAGCTATCTACTAAAACATGTCAAAATACATACAGGAGAATTGATGAATCAGTGTAGTGTGTGTCGAATGGTTCTGTCAGATAAGAGCAGTTTAAAGAGGCATGTGAGGATACATACAGGAGAGAAACCTTATACTTGTGAGATCTGTGGAATGAGTTTCTCTCGAAATGGCACTCTGAAGAGTCACACACGGACACACACTAAAGAGACACCTTACTTCTGTAAGACTTGTGGGAAACGTTTTTCAGTCAATAGCTCACTCAACAGGCATATGAAGACACATTCTGATAGCTTGCCTTACTGTTGTGAAGTGTGTGGTATATGTTTTGCTCAGAGCCGCTACCTGAAAAGACATACTAAAATACACACAGGTGAGACAGTTTATAATTGTGAGATCTGTGGGAAGTCTTTCAGTCAAAAGTGTAATCTTGAGACACATATGAGGATACACAATGATGAAACACCATTTCTCTGTGTAATTTGTGGGAAAAGCTTTTCTCTGAATAGTACCTTAAAACGACATTTAATAACACATTCAAATGAAACGCCTTACCATTGTGAAATCTGTTTTAAAAGCTTCTCTCAAAAACGCTACTTGAGACGACATAGTCGTACCCACACAGGAGAAACACCCTACCGCTGTGAACTCTGCAATAAAGGTTTCTCTCAGAAGAGTAACTTAGAAACACATATGAGGATTCATGATGATGAAACTCCTTACCAATGCTTTATTTGTGGCAGAAGCTTCTCTTTGAACAGTACCCTAAAACGACATTTGTTTACACATTCAGAAGAAACACCATATCATTGTGAATTCTGTGATAAAAAATTCTCTCAAAATCGTTATCTCAAAAAACATCTTAAAACACATTCAAATAGTAAAGAATACATAAACAATAAAGAATAAGAAAAGGTTTGTCAAGTTCTTAATGATAACCAGGACAGAAAATATGAAGAGAAAAAGGTAGTTGATGAACTGCTATGTAAAAAAAAAAGTTCTATCAGCATGGAAAAAGTAATATGTAACAGGCTTTCAATACAGTAATGTTGTGAAGTGTTTCAAGTCACTGTCTTCTTTTTTTCATTATTTTCATTTGTCCCTGTATCATACTTTAACCTCCCATCACTTGGCATAAAGCCACTGCACTCAGTACTACTCCTCCCTTAGCTGAGGGGTCTTATCTTATGAGTTACTGAGTGGCCTCATTAGTGCCTGGGACAAAAAAAAAATCCAGTACACTGTTAAGTAGTTGGCATTAGGAAGGGCATCCACCTGTAGAAACCATTTCAGAGCAGTGGAGCTTGATGCAATCTGCTGGCTTGCTGGCTTCTATCAACCATCCAGCCCATACTAGCATGGAAAACATGTTAAATAATGATGATGTTGCAGTACATAAATGTTTCTACTATTGGTAACAAGGAGTCAGTTAAAATATCACAGATTTCTGTGTGTGGTGGGGAGGAGTATATAATACAATTAAATCCTTTTGTTTCAGCCAATGGACTGTAGCTAAGCTGGAGCATCACCTTTGAAGTATTTAGTCAATAATATTGACCCTAGTACTTTGACTGGAACTTATTTCATTGTTCCTGTAAGATATCATATGTGTATAGTGGAAATTGGTTTAGAAAGAGGGATAACTTGGAAATATTACCGAGCTTGGAAACAAGTGCAGGCTGGTGATAGGAAGGGTATCCAACTGTAGAAAATCTGCTTCAACAAATTCCATTTGACCCATGCAAGCATGGAAAACTGAACATTTAAACAATGATATATATGCACAACCATGGGCTATGTGGTAAGAAGCTTGCTTCCCAACCACATGGTCGTGGGTTCAGTCCCACTGCAGTACCTTGGGCAAGTGTCTTCCTCTATAGCTCCAAGCTGACCAAAGCCTTGTGAGTGGATTTGGTAGGTGGAAACTGGAAGAAACCTATTATATATATATATACACTGTCTTTGTGTTTATCTCCCACCACTGCTTGACAATCAGTGTTAGTTTGTTTACATCCCTATAACTTAGCAGTTCAGTAAAAGATGACTGATAGAAAAAGTACCCAGCTTAAAAATATGAATGGATCAATTTGACTAAACTCCTAGGCAGTTCCCCATCATGGCCATAGTCTAAAGACTGAAATAAGTAAAAGATATATGCGACAGGCTTCTCCTTGCCAAATTGCTGCTATTAAAGCTGAGGCTTTGATAACAGACATGTGCAAAGTGTCGTGCTTGGGAATCAATCCCTGGACCACTTAGTTGCAAAGTGAAATTCTTAAACATACAACCATGTCTGCATCTATATAAATGCAAATTGGCACTCTATCAGTTACGACAATGAGGGTCCCATTTGATCTGATCAATGGAACAGCCTGCTCATGAAATTAATGTGCAAGTGGCTGAGCACTCCATAGACACACATGCCCTTCACATAGTTCAGTGTAACACAGAATATGACAAAGCTGGCTCTTTGAAATACACATACAACTCTTTTTTGCCAACTGAGTGAACTGGAGCAATGTGAAATAAAGTGTCTTGCTCAAAGACAGAACATGCCGCTAGGAATTGAACTTATGATCATAAGCCATATACCCTAACCACTAAGCCACACATTTTCATATAGATTGACCACAGCCCATTGGATGGGATAATTAAAAGATATATGATTTTATGAGGGAATGGAGAAGTCAGTTTAATGTTTGGTAGGTTCTTGCATGAATTCCATTCCTTCATTAAAATTATTAATATTTATTCTGTTGGTGTACATACCTTGGGCTTGTGAAGTGCTCCACTATTAAGTAGCTAATGAGTAATCAGTCATTAATTTGCTGATTAAAAGGTGTAGATTTTTATGCCATTTTTTGAACATTTTGTTAGCCAGGTTCTTGCATAAAGAGTATTGCTGAGGTGATCACCTGAATTTTATTTATCCCCGCACTTGTATATATACATACATACATATAGGCACATTGTGGCTGTGTGGTAAGTAGCTTGCCTACCAACCACATGGTTCCGGGTTCAGTCCCACTGCATGGCACCTAGGGCAAGTGTCTTCTACTATAGCCTCGGGCCGACCAAAGCCTTGTGAGTGGATTTGGTAGACGGAAACTGAAAGAAGCCCGTCGTATATATGTATATATATGTATGTGTTTGTGTGTCTGTATTTGTCCCCCTAGCATTGCTTGACAACCGATGCTGGTGTGTTTATGTCCCCGTAACTTAGCGGTTCGGCAAAAGAGACCGATAGAATAAGTACTAGGCTTACAAAGAATAAGTCCCGGGGTCGATTTGCTCGACTAAAGGCGGTGCTCCAGCATGGCTGCAGTCAAATGACTGAAGCAAATA
>NC_068994.1:31381634-31384588 GCF_001194135.2 Octopus bimaculoides
ATATATATATGGATAGACACACATATATATGCAAAAACATTTCCTTAGCGTTAATGGACATCCTGTAACTGATTGGTAATTCAGTCTTGGTCAGGTTTACTTATTGGCCACTATTCCAAGTTTTAAATGTCTGCAGTTCTCCCACAACTCCTGGGATGAGCATAAGGTTGTGGCTATTAGAGGTGTTGTTACAAGTACTGGCCCCTAAACAGCTGTGTGATTGCCTCAGGGAGTGTTATGATGGAAATGGCCTGATAACAGCATTTAGGAATGAGCTTTCTGAACACCAAATTCCTCACTGATCTCCTCATTATTATCCCCTTTATGCACACCCCCTACATTTCTCACCCATAATCTATCCAAACATTTTCTAATTGAAATAATCATAATAGATCTGGAAAAACATTATCACTGCTAAGAAATGGCAATAACCATTATAGTAATTAAGGGATATAGTACAGGTTGAACCTCTTTAATTCAGCAAACTTAGGACCTGACCATTACTAGATTACAGAAAATTCTGTACTACAAAAACTGATCTTTGAGTGACCCATTAAAAGAATCCTCTATGTAACCATATGTATGCAACATATATATATTGCAGCAACCTTTCAAAGTTTGCCACTCTTTAAACTTTGCTAGCTTTCATTTTCAGCAAAAAACTTTAGAATTTGTTCTTTTAATTTCTTTAAATCATACACAGTCAATGATCTGACACCACAGTATTCACACAAGCTCACTACTGAAGTTCCTTTCTCTATAACTCCACCTTTTCAAGCATAGATAATACTTTATGTTCATGCTTTTTAACATTAACACCATCTTCTGTATGTTTTGGTCTCTTGGATGACCTCCTGATGAACTGAAATACAGTTGGATATATAAAATTTACAGAATTGTGTCAGGCACTCAGCTGGTGTAAACATAAATAAACCTGTATAAACATAAATAAACCTTGCGCTTAACATTACCACCCCAGTGGTAGGTCTGCAAACTAATGGTAGCAGATACAAAATGTGTCAGACATAAATATTCAAGAACTGTAGAGTACTTAATGCAAAAGTTAAAGGACAAACGTTGAATTGTTCAGTGTTCAAGAATAATAAGCAGATATTCCTCTACTGTGTTTGGCTTGTCTTTGCAACAAGCCATACACAGAAATCAGAAATGCACCTTATCCAATTCTGTCACATTTGGATTTTGCTATAAATTGATCCATTTTATTAGGGCTTTGTAGTATCTCTTCTCACTTGTATCTCGTTTATTTTTTAAAATCATTAATAGCAATGTAGCTATTCTGTTCATCATGACTGATAGCTTACTACACATTCTGTGTTGTTTGGAGATCTCAACTCAGGTTTTCCAAACTAGGTACAAAGCAGAGAATAATTAAGTTAGTGTTAACATATCAAATGACATGAACATCAAAAACCTTATAAGAAACAATAACATAGAGAAGAGAGGAAAGAGGAGCACAACCTCAATGCTTAATATTATTTTAATTGTTGTGGCAAAAATTGGAGACAATTACAATGTTGTTTCGGTCTTGTTAAACCTTCTCAGTGAAGCACATTTCACAACATTTGCTTAAGTTGTGATAAAGGAATTACTAAGTATAGTTAGAGAAATTAAATATGCTAGTTTTCCACACCTACACAGATTACTATATTGTAATCTTATGGAGTAATTTTCTCATCAATACTTCAAAAAAAGTACAGCCAGCCATCACTCACAAATGAGTATGGCTTAATAACATCCACTACATTTTTGCTAGGCTGTGTAGTAAGTAGCTTGCTTACCAACCACATGATTCTGGGTTCAGTCCCACTGCGTGGCACCTTGGGCAGGTGTCTTCTACTATAGCCTCGGGCCGACCAAAACCTGAGTGGATTTGGTAGACGGAAACTGAAAGAAGCCCGCCGTATATGTATATGTGTGTATATGTTTGTGTGTCTGTGTTTGTCCACCCCAACCAACATTGCTTGACAACCGATGCTGGTGTGTTTACATCCCTGTCAAATAACTGAAACAAATAAAAGAATAATTGCTTGAGGTACCTATGTAGTTACAAGCTTACATGGACAGCCCCTTGGTACAGCAGAGCAATCCAAGAAGAGAGAGGGCTGCTACTCATTACTGTTGAATAAACACGAAGGCATGTGGCCTAGTAGTTAGGGTGTTTGATTTATAATCATAAATTTGTAGATTCAGTTCTTGGACAGAACTGTGCATTGGGTTTTTGAGCAAGCCACTTCATTTCATGTTGCTTGATTATAATGAGTATCAGCCAGGAAGCTAGTACAGCACCCCAATTTTCTCTCTCTCTCCACCTGTTACATCCTGAATATTCAGCTGGACCAAAAATGAGGGACCGAGAGGGTGTCTATGTTTACTTGCAACTACATTGAGACATAAAACAATTAGTGAAATTATGGTACATGTTACTTAACTATATTCACACAAGAGTTGGTTGTACTTTGATAAGTGCAGTGAAACCTATGCTTCACTGAGAAAACCTAATAAAACTGAAACATTTCCAATGTTGTCTCCTGTATTTTGCCAAACTGATTAGAATATATATAAAAAAAAAATATTCATTAAGTTCACAGCATTAGTATTTCTAATTAGGTTTTTCATACATACTTTACCCTTTTGTTACCAACCCGGCTGAAACCGGCTCTGGCTCTGAGTACAAATGTCTTGTTTTCATAAGTTTTGAATTAAAATCTTCCACCAAAACTTAGTCACAGTTTATGTTCCTAACACTAGCTGAATGATAACTAAGTTATTTCACTAAATTCTTTGTTTATATTTCAAGTAATTGAAAGAAACACAGAGCATCTCAAAATAAATACAGTAACGAAAGGGTTAACTGTTGATTTTCATGAAGTGTGCAAATTTTATAATCCTAAAGGATGAGAAGGAGGAAATGTTTTGACATTGGAGAAGATAAT
>NC_068994.1:31384698-31395787 GCF_001194135.2 Octopus bimaculoides
CATAATGTTAAATAGCTTATAAGTATTTACTAAAAGGTGAAAAAACATGTCTGCGTGTATTTTAGTTTTTAGCTTTAGAATAAATCTAGTAACAGGAGTTATTTTTTATCTTCTACTTGTTTCAGTCACTGGACTACAACCATGCTGGGGCACTACCTTGAAAAGTATTAATTGAACAAATTGACCTTAGTACTTACATTTTATAAAGTTTGGTTTTTATTCTAAGTCTTTTTTTTCTTTTTTTTTTTCTAGTTCTTACAATTTGCATTTTTTACAGTTTATATAATTGCCATTATGCATACTGAAACATACACACTCTATCTCACACACACACTTTCTAGGCTGCATCCAGAGAAAAGTTATTCAACTGACTGGCATAAAGTTATTCACAAACATGCTCTTACTTCTGGCCCTTAACCCTAATTGCTTTTACTCCACTCAGGCACTCCTGACTCTTTCATCTCTCTTCTCCTCATTATCCATGTGTATGTCCAACACCTCAGGAGCCACATTCACTACTAAATTAGGATGTTATGGTCTGGAACTCCTTCCTGCAGGTGTCAACTTGCAAAGTTCAAGTGGAGCATTATGAAAACTGGAATTTCAACAACATCAGCAGGATATTTTTGTATGTATGTATGTACATGCATGCATGCATACATAAATGTAGTGTGAGATTATAATTTGATGATACTTTTGTTAAAAGTTCTATTGGAGGTTTTTGTGAAAATGATTTTTAATGTAATGGGAAAAAAGGATCAATCTATTGGTTTAACTACAGTTAAATTAAGTGGTGGGTTATACCACATTATATTCCTTATTCTATTTTTGCTTCTATTCCTATTATTGTTATAATTTATTGATTGGATATGTTTAGTTACACACACACACACATACATAATAGTAGGAATAGAAGCAAAAATAGAGTAAGGAATATAATGTGGTATAACCCACCACTTAATTTAACTCCAGTTAAATCAATAGCCTGATTCTTTTTTCCATGACATTAAAAATGATTTCCATGAAAACCCAATACTATGGAACTTTTAATAAAAGTATCATAAAATTATCTTACCATACTACACCTAATTTTATGCAAACCCTTACGACCTCTGATCTAAAAAAGTTCAGTTTTACAAAGTATAGTATACAGGCATGCCATTAGTAACTTCATGAAGCAAAGTAGCTGCTTTTTAGAAAATGGGTGCCTTGTTGATAACACAATGTATAAATGCAATGTTACCAGTAATAACTCAACACAAACACACACACCACACATATGTGTGTATATATATATATATACGTATGTATGAATGTGTGTGTAGTAGTGGCAGTAGTAGTAGTAGTTGGAGGAGGAGGAGGAGGTTCCGTTTTTACAGCTTTTAAACTATGTTGCAACAACCAACAATTGCAGTCTTTCATTTTGAAACCCAAATAGAAAAAAATGAAACATTACAATCAAACTGCATTCCTTAAGAGGAAAATGGTGTCTGGAAATCAGAGAACTTAACTGGTTATCTTAAACTTACTTTATCTATGCTCCACTATCACAACTTTTCTATATTTACAGATCCCATTCCATTATTTATCACAAATTTCATTTGGATAGTATGTATAGAGCAAAACGTTTGGCCATGGGTATTGAATCATTTTAATGTAATAATGCGCACTAATATTCGTGATATTAAACTCTCTCTCCCTCTCTCTTTTCTCTCTCTCTCTCTCTCTCTCGTGAGTTCTGTAATTCAGCGTTGCTTCCACTTGTGACTATTTTTTACATTTATACATATATACATACACACACGAGAGAGAGAGCAGATCTTCTTTGATATATAAACCTAAATTCGATGACGGCGTAACCCTAAACACCGGGTGTGCGTATTCTTTACCTTCGCCTCGATTACCTTGTTCAGCGAAGTTTGTATTGTAAAGGAAACAATGTGTTCGATTTGAGATAGTCGTTAAATTTATTCCGTAAACAATTTTTAGTCGTGGATTTACAAGATCAAGCGTTTTCCTGTTTTGCTATTTGATAACAAAAACTAAATAAATTAGCGGGTAGACAATACAAACCCTCATAGACTGGTGAGATTAATGAGGGTCCAACCTGGACACCTTCGGGAAAATAGTAGGTAGGGATGGGGACCACTAACCGCAAAGTTCTTGAGAACGTTAGCAGCTCACCCCGCAGAGGTGTCAGGTGATGCCCGTGAGGGAGCCTGGCTTTCACAATGCCTGAGCCTCGCCATCACCCGTGGTAATGCTGCGAGCTTCAGTAGATTCTGTTAAACCTTGTGGTGTGCGACCAGTGATAATTCTTAGAGAAGCTTTTCATACAGATCTGAGAGTGATAGCATTTATCATATGTATGAGTACATTTGTGAAGATTAAAGTCACTGGTACCAGGGAATATTTGATCAGTCGTATGGTCTGAATGCTTACCGAAAGTGAAACTTCACTAGACGCAATCCTGGACTAAGGTGTGTGAGTGTTAAACTAGAAGCAGACGGTAAATGGCTGGGCGTGTATGTGTAAGCGTACACGCGCGTGCGTATGCAGGAGTGGCATGTTAGTGTATTAGTGTGTACAAATGGCTATCAGAGCACAGAAACTGTCCTCTGAGGGTTTTTTTAATTTATTTTGAACAACTATTCAACATGAAAGGAGCGTTCGTAGGTCTTATTGAATACAAGACAAAGCTGTGAGATTCAACAACAGCAAAAAGAACAAAACAGAATTTGAAATAACAGTATATTTTGTCATTCGTGAGGAATAATTTACATTCGGAACTTGCGTTCCTCAGCACCGCTTTAGAATTATTCCGGCATCTTTCGGAAACTTAAAATATTCATTGGAGGTTTGTGTCACTTTGATACATAAGCGTGGGTGTATACATACACACAGACATACACACAGATACACACACACGCACACACAAACACACACACGTGTATGTGTTTGTATGAAATATATTTATGTTTGTATACATATGTGTGTTTGTTTATATATATGTATATATATAGTTCTTTGAAAAGAAATTCTTCCCACCATTGAATCCTTTACGTATTGGATATGTACATATATTGGTGATTGATCTCAAACCATTGAATAAGGTGATCGAGTTAAAGTTTTCACACTGTCTTCACCATTGTTTAATCTCCAAACCGTTTATTTATTATTTTTAATATCGAGATATTACCATCTTCTTGGTACGGTCTGATCTTTATTGTCCGTTGTTGATGCTGTGGACGTTGTTGTTGATGTCTGGGACAGTCCTATGAATGTTGCTGACAAAGTTGGTTTTATTTTTATTGCTATTTGGTTCCAATCCAATACCCTGATCAAAAGCATTGCTGTCATGACCAATACACGGTTTTAGTGATATAAAGGACTACATTATCTGATTCTATCATGTCCTTGTTTAGACGGCAGAATGTGATTTTTGTGAGATTTTGTTTTTTGTTTTCTAACTGGTCCAGCTACCAGGTAGAGGCTCCCTTGTTGAGTCGTATGGCTGCAGTATAATGTTCAAGCTATTGATATGTTGCACTAGAGAATCTATGGTTAAAACAAATTTATATCATAAAAGATGTTTATCCCCAGTCTTATTTTAAATCACTATGGGCCTGCATAGGATGTTGTATGGTGATAGTTCGGACATGTCCTACTAGGATTATTTCACAGCTTGATTTGACAAACCAATAAAGTAGTTTTTACATGCTTTCTCAACATGCTAGAAATAGAACAAATTTCCTTCCAGCCATTATACACTACCGTTTAAAAAGAAAAAAAAATTAAATAGTACCCAATGTAGTCTCAGGTGTTTTATATCTGGAAAGGCAAGGATGTCACGGTTGGCTTTTGATCAATAGGGCTGTTCTGTCAGCGCTGGGCTGCGGTCAAACATCAACAATTTCATTTTGTGTCTGGATATGAAGTTAAGCGGTGATCGTAACAAGCAGACAAGTTATACTCGATCGCTTTGTAGTGTATTTCGTGGTTCCGGAATTGTCATAGAAGGCTAGCTGTTCTCAGAGAAAATAATCACTGGAGCGAATTTTGTCGTCGTCGTCGTGCACTGCTTATCTACAGCTACATTATCGTTTGGTCCAGAATGTGGTGTGATGAAGATGATTTGGTTGTTATTTCTAGCAAGCTGAGCGACCACACTGAGGATTTTCTATTGATTCGTAGTTTGTGTATTGTTGTGTTGCTGGCGTGCATTAGGGTGTTGCTAACGTGAATAAGTTGTTGTTTAACCCCCAAATTGGAAAAGATCTATTACCATCCCATATTTTTCTCAAACTACTAATTATCTAATGTATCTTTCCCATTTTCAGACGACAAGGTGCGGTTTTAGGGAGATTTGGCTGCTATTTCTAACAGATCAAGTGACCACGTAGGTGTTAGGTGTTGGTCGGTTACACCTGACTGCTGCTGTCATAATTGGTATCCATCCACGCATCAACAAGAATATTTTTGTTTTCTAATGCAGGTAAGTGTTATTATTGTTGTTTAGCCACTGGTCAGACTTATCTTTCACTTGTTTCAGTCAGTAGACTGCGGCCATGCTGGGGCTAAGTTTGTCTCTTTTTTTTTTTTTAACCCAAGGCAGTGTATCTCGGATTTATAGTAATTTAATCTCCTTTCTGTTTCAAAACGGTAGAATACACATTGAGGGAATTTTGGCTGCTAAGTTTTGCAGATCGAAAGACCACTTTCTCTCATTGCTGTAGCCCCAGGCCACCTTCTCATTTCAGAATTGCATAGGACTACATTATCTTATGTATTATTTCATTGGTAGAATGTAAATTGAAGGACCTTGGCTGCTATTTCTAGCTACTTAACGACTGCATTGGGGTTCCTTCGTTGGCTCGGAATCTCTCGGTCGTTGTTGATCAGTAGATATGACATTAGTAGTAGTGTGTATGTATGTGTGTGTGTGTGTGTGTGAATACAGTTATTGTTTGGCTGCAAATCTCTCCAACGATGACCATCTTGTTTTATTTTTAGACTTAGTATATCCAAGACTATCCAATATGTATCGTTTGTTGAGGAGGAGGGTTAGATTTTGCTGCTATTTTTAGCATGCCAACCGACCAGCCGCTTAGAAGCTCCTTCGTTGTCTTGCAGAGACTGCTATGTTGGTTGTGTATGATGTTTTGAATATTTTAAATTTAATTGTTGGAAGCCCAGTCAAGTCTAATATTTGGTTCCTGATTTTGGTCAAATGTTAATGTTGAGGGAATTTTTTACAGACCGTGACCAAAAGTGTCCCAGCTGTGACTGTCCCTCTTATTCTCTATCCTGTCGAATAGTGTTGTGTCTCTTATCCGATGTATCCGTTATCTAGTTCACAGTTGCTCCAAATGCTGGGCCTCGTAAGCGTAGCTACAGCAACTGCGAATCACGCTAGGCGAGGGGTGAGTTGTCCCAGCCGTGACCGTTCCTCTTGCTCTGTCTCTTATCTTATTGTGTAGTGTCTGAGGCCGATGCAGTCGTTATCTAAAACAGTCGAACAGCTGGAGCCTTCACAGTTAGGCCAAATACTGAACCTCACTAGGGTAGCTACGGCTACTGCGAATCAAACTAAGTGAGAGGTGGGTTGCAATGAAGATAGTCCGTTCTGGGTGGCGCTTTGGTAAATTTTCAGATTAACACCCGCACGATTTTCACTAGGGTGTTAGGGTTAGGGTTTTATAGTTAGGGTTACGGTTGCGGTTAGGGTTAGGGAATTCCGTCCCTAACCCTAACACCCTAGTGTAGATGGTGCGAGTGTTAATCTGAAAATTTACCGGCGCTTTTATGAGGATAGCACTTTTGATTCTACTGTATAATCTTGTATGGTGGGTGATAAATTCAAGCGTTGCCTCGAGCGGCACACACTAGCAACGCCACTGGTGATTCGAGGTCGATTTGGCAGCTATTTCCAGTAAGGTGAGTGACTCCTTTGGTCAAATGCTGTACTAGTGATCGGTTTGATTGCGATTTAACTGTGACTGTAGTTCTATGTGTTGTTTAGACAACAATAATGCGTGTGGGGGACGTTACCATGCGTAATGTTTGGTATAAAGTAATGGTTTCTAGTGTTTCTTGTGGGTAGTGCCTATACTGTTGTTTAACTCTGGTCGAGCAGACCTATACTCAAGGATTTCCAGATGTGACCATCGCATCTTTTTTGTGTATCAGGGAATACATTGTTCAATGTATCATTCTTTATTGTGAGGCGGACGTAAAGAATGTGGATCGCGCCCCCTTTCGTTTTTTTTTTTTTTTCTACAGAATTCCCCATTTTCGAGTTCGGAGATTCTGATTCTGCAAAAAACAAAAAACAAAAAAACAGCATTTTAAAATTTTAATCCCCCACCTCCGTATTTTTCTATGTATTTCACAATAAAAAAAAAATTTCTGAAAAAAGTGAAAATTGAAGAATTTGGGCGGGGAAATTAAAATTTTAAAATGCTGTTTTTTTTTTTCTTGCAGAATCAGAATTTCCGTATTCGAAAATGGGGGATTCTGTTTAAAAAAAAAACGAAAGTAGGTGCGATCCACATTCTTTACGTCTGCCTGGTTGTGATTTGATGGATATTTGGATGTTATTTCTAGCAAATCGAGCGATTACGTAAAGGTTTTCTTCATTTGACCCATCATGCAGCAGTGACTATTATGTGCAGATTTTTTTTGCAAAACCAGGGTTCAAATATTTTCAGGCATAATTTGTAATTAGTAGCACATTCAGCATGTGTGAGTGCGTACGTACATATGTATGTATGCAGTACATGTTAGTTGAGGAGTTGAGGCGAAAGGGTTTTTTTTTTCTTTAATATGTTTCTTGAGAAATATTTTAACACTATTTTTTTGGATGAGCGAGTTAATTAGTGAATGATGTGTTGAGTTGCTATTATTATTGTGTAGTTAGAGCTGTCTATGTATAGACCAAAAGTAGCCAGAGACATACAGTCTAAAGGAAACATCCACAATCTCTCCAATCTGAACTTAACAAAGCAAACTAGAAATCAATCCAAAAAGAGATCTTCAGACAGGACTGGCCGAAATGTCTGTTATGCAAACCTTATGCCAGAAATATGTCCCAGAGCACAAGGCCAACACAAAAAGAAACAAGATTCCAAGGGAGAGGATGATCCTCATGAGATGACAGACGAAGGGTGTAAAAAGCCTGCAACAATCCTATGGGAAGGAGAGAGCAGTGAAAGAAGCTTAGGTTATAAAAAACATTAAGTCAAACCCAAAGGCCTTCTTTCATTATGCCAAAGAAACAGCCTCAGTACACTGCAAAATAGGATCCCTCTTCCAAAAGGATGGCTCCATCACAGACAGTACTGAATGACCAGTTCAAAAGTGTCTTTGCCACCCCGTTGGAACACAGACAAGTGAATGAACCAGTGGATTTCTTTGCCGCCTCACCTATAACCAACGAGGCAGTTATGATGGATTACATTGACATTGGTGAAGAAGATATACTACTGGCCATAGATGAGGTGGATGCAAACTCAACTGCTGGTCCTGATAGTTTCCCAGCAATCCTCAAAGCATGTAAGCATGCCCTGGCAAAATCACTACAGATTCTCTTCCAGATCTTTCTTGCAAATGACAGGCTGCCAAGCAAACTGAAGGAGGGAATAATATGCCCAATCCATAAAGGAGGAAGCAGAGCAGATGCCAAAAACTATAGGCCTATCTCTCTGACTTCACACATCAGCAAAGTCATGGAACAGATAGTCAGAGGGAAATTGATTGCATTCCTTGAAGAAAATGACTTGCTGACTGATAGCATGGCTTTTGACCAGGTAGGAGCTGCCTGATCCAGCTCTTACAGCACTATAACTGGGTATTGAGGCAGGTACCCAACAACTCAAATATGGATGTAATATACCTTGACTTTGCAAAAGCTTTTGATAAAGTGGATTATGATATGATATACCACAAACTGCGTGATCTTGGCGTAGCTGGAAAACTTGGAGAGTGGTTACATGACTTTCTGAAAGATAGAAGTCAGGCAGTAGTGGCAGGGTTGCCAATTTAGCATGTTTTATGCTAGATCTAGCATTTTCTTTTTTCAGCATTTAGCAGAAAAGTTTTGAATCTAGCATTTAGCAGGGAAAATAGCAGGTTTAAAATTTTATTTAGCATTTTTTAGCATTTTTCTCTGATCATGACATTTCGACAATAGTTACCCTTTTTCTTCTTTTTCCTCCTTTTCTTTCGTTAATGTATCTTATAGCCAAATTTTAGTACTATCGGCTATTGTTGAATTTTTCTTTCCCTTTCTTGAAACTTCAAATGAAAGTTTATCAAAAGGAAGTTTATCAAGTTATGAACTTTTCCACCCCCACCGGCTAGGATACAGAGTGGTGTTGCTGGAGGGAGGGGGAGAAGATAACTCGTGTCAGCACCTGAACTCACTACGCAATAATGTAAATATGTTGCAAAGAATGAAAGCATGGAAATTCATCCTAACAATGCTTTATTCTGTAGTGATGAGTTTTTATCATGACAGATTGACTCGTTTACTTTCAGTTTGACTGTTTTAAAATAGGCCTGTGTTTTTTCATGCTTGTTTTGGATTATATATCTTGTATAGAAGTACGGGGGTGGTGGGGTCTCCCCCTTTATATTTCTACTTACTTTTTTTTTTTCAAGTATTGTGGTTATTGTGGATATATTTGTGGTTTTACCAATAGATATTAAATGTAAGATTGGAAGTGAAATATGATGTTCCCAGGTTTATATCAGAACACAGTTTTAGGATTTCTGAAGATTTTACTTTTCCATTTATAAGTTGGCCACTCTGCATCCTAAATCAGTATTCCTCACTGCATGAATTTGTAAGCAGCAAACATGAGAATTGTTAATGACGAATGAAAGAATTGTTAGCAGCAAACTGATAAGTTGTTTTCAATTTTATATATTTATTAATCATTCAATTTATTTTCTTGCTTCCCACTACATTATAATGAGCAAAGAAAAACAAAGTTGTACCAGCAAAAACTCCGAAAGGAATGGCTTAAGATGCCAGCGTTTACTAAGTGGTTGTGTGAAGTACCTAGTGATTAATCTAAAGCCCATTGCAGATATTGTTGATGTAATATGTTGGCAAAATTCTCTTTTAGTAAGCCACTGTGAAGCAAAGAAACATAAAGCATCAACTCCCCGGCAAATGATTCTTACCAATTTTATTAAAACCAAAAATGATAAGACATCTTGAAGCAAATTTAGCAATGTTTATTTGTTGCCACTCATTGTTTAATAGCTGTGATCGCTTAATAGAGTTATGTAAGAATTATGTCTGATAGTGATATTATATCCAAAGTGAAGTTGCATTGTACAAAATGTGCAAATATTGTGAGAAATGTTCTAGCTCCATATTTTGATGGAGATTTGATTTCTGATATAGAAGATAGAGAATTTAGCCTGTTATTAGATGAATCCAATGATATATCAATAAACAAGTTGTTGGGAATTGTTACCATATATTATAGTGACACTCAGAAAAAAGTGGTACATACATATCTCAGTATGGTATCTTTAGAAACATGTGATGCAGATGGCATTGTAGATGCCTTAAAAATTGAATTAGTAAAAAAGAAATTAGATATAAAAAATTTACTGGCTATAGGAACCGACAATGCTAGAGTAATGATAGGAGTCAAGAATGGTGTTTTCCAGAAATTAAAAGGAGTTCCATCATTACTTCTATTTAGATGTGTATATCATTCTTTACAGTTGGCAGTATCCCACACTTGTGCTGAATGCTTGCTCATAAATTTAGAATTTTTAGTATCCGAAACCTATACATGGTCCTCTCATTCTTCAACAAGACAAAGTGCCTACAAACAACTTTACCTTGTTATCAATGATAAAGAGCCTTTGAAGATCATGAATTCTTGTACAACTAGGTGGCTGTCAATAGAACCAGCAGTATATAGATTCATATACAATTCATATCTATCACTTTGATCATCAACTATTGTAAATATTTTATTCTCTAAAATAAAACCAGTCAGGTGTCCTATTACTGGCCTTGTATATAGTTCCACATTACATTCAAACTTGAAACCTGCCTTTACTCTAAACTAAGACAAGTCTTCTAGGTTACTGACATGTGTACCACCAACAATAAATCATGATGGTGATTGTGAATGAAAGCAACAATAAATGTTATGTAGATGTAAATATTGTAAATATTTTAGAGAGCATACTTGCAAATATTGCAAAAAATGACCTCTAAAAGTCTGGTTGATGGTTTACAAAATTATAATCTTGTATATTTTGTGTTTATATTGTTTTGGGCAGAAAACAAGCTTTGTAAGACGATAAGGTGGTGGTAGCTGTTTCTGTTGTTCCTCTCAGACCTGAAGGATTTGGAAACAGAAACCTGTTCAACATGGAATTATTCCAAAGGAGTTACAAGGTAAAGATCAATTGATATTCGAAAAGCTGTTGTTTCTTCTTCTTCTTCTCCTCCTCCTCCTCCTCCTTTAGATGCACCTCCACCTTCTTGCAGTGCATGCTAGATTTTCAAGGGTGTAGAATTGCTTTTGTATGAAACGGTTTTTGCCTTATGGATATTATTATAGGGTGAATAAGATAAAGAACCAGTCAAATAGTAAGGTTGATATCATTTGGTTACGTCCCCTCCCTTTAAATTTCAGATCTTGTTCCTCTGTTAAGGATCATTATTAGAACAGTCATATGTTGGAAATAGCAGAGTGGTAGAATAATTGTTTTGTGTTTCTTACTTTTATCTCTTTGCATTCTGTATTCATCATCATCATCATCGTTTAACGCCCGCCTTCCATGCTAGCATGGGTTGGACGATTTGACTGAGGACTGGTGAAACCGGATGGCAACACCAGGCTCCAATCTAATTTGGCAGAGTTTCTACAGCTGGATGCCCTTCCTAACGCCAACCACTCAGAGAGTGTAGTGGGTGCTTTTACGTGTCACCCGCACGAAAACGGCCACGCTCGAAATGGTGTCTTTTATGTGCCACCCGCACAAGAGCCAGTCCAGGGGCACTGGCAACAATCTCGCTCGAAAACCCTACAAAGGCCAGTCAGGTGGTATA
>NC_068994.1:31396042-31407739 GCF_001194135.2 Octopus bimaculoides
ATCTGATTTGACAGTGTTTCTACAGCTGGATGCCCTTCCTAAAGCCCACCACTCAGAGAGTGTAGTGGGTGCTTTTACGTGTCACCCGCACGAAGGCCAGTCAGGCGGTACTGGCAAAGGCCACGCTCATCTCGCTTGAGAAACCTCATGTGTCACCCGCACAAGAGCCAGCCCAGGGGCACCAGCAACGATCCCGCTCGCAAATTCTGTTTAGATGGAATTTCATCATCATCAACCTCTGGACATTATTGTCTTGAGTCCTAGGATTCAAAGGGTCAGTTACCCAATTTTCATGGCACATAAGTGGCCAAGATCACAACATTCCCTCTGAATGGGATGCCACTCCATCATAGGGTTATTCATTTACAGTTGGGTGGACTGCAGTAATGTGAAATTAAATGTTTTGTTCAAGAACACAATGCACTGCCTGGTCCAGGAAGTAAAACTACGATCTTGCAAACTACTAGGTTACACACCTTCTTCAGTGGACTTTAGTTTCATTAACCCTTTAGCATTCACATTATTCTGTCCAAAAGTAACGCTTATTTATTCACATTGTTTTGAATTAATCATGCATTAATTATTTTGATGATATAACTGTTAATTTTGAGGATTATATTATAGAAGTGGTGTGAGAAACCACATCTGGCCAGTTTGAACATAGAGCAGGTTGAATATTTTGGCCAGATATGGCCTGTTTGGAGGCTAAAGGGTTAAAATAAAAAAATGTTTGCTCTGAAGGAAAGGTTTGTATCTGTGGTACTTTCACTGGCCATGGAGATTGGTGGCATCAGTGTGGTTGATGTTTTTCTTGAATATTTGAAAGTTGACTGCTATTGGAAAAACATGGACAAGTTGGGAATTCCAGAGCGGTGCTGTTTGAGGGGGAAGTGATTGGTGTGTAGCTTAGATGAAGAACACATAATATGGATATTAAGAGACGAGAGAAAGAAAGATCGGACCCATATAGAGATAGCATAAGTCAGCTGTGAGAAGCTGAGATCACTCTTGTACTGGTAGAAGCTCAGTGACAATGCAACATGTCCATTTTCCAGAGGTTGGAGGTGACTAAATGCTGCTAAGCATTTTGCCCAGCGTGCTAATGATTCTGGTAGCTCACTGCCTTAATAATAATAATAATAATAATAATAATAATAATAATTATTATTATTATTATTATTATTATCATCATTATCATTATTATTATTATTATAATAAATGCCCTGATGCAGTATCAGACAGTGGCTCTCATGGCTTCTGATCTTAACTGATTGGACGTGTTATTGTGTACATGTTTTGTCTTGGTATAAAAGATGGGCTACAGCAAATATTCTGCTTAATACCACAGATTTTCTTGTCAGTTGTTGGACCTTAACCAGTTGAGCATGTCCCTTGGTGGCTGACGATATGTGCATCTCTGATCATGAGCAGAAGTAGTGGGGGAGCATCATAGCCATGTTGAGAGGAATTCTTTGGGGTTTGAATCATTCTCCTCTGGAAACATGGGTATTTCATTCAACATCCTTAAACAACCCTTATTCAGGAAGCTTTTTAGTGGGATGGGCTATTCGACCTGAAGAAAATTCTAACTGGGCCCCACCTGCGAGGTCATGTGTTGTTTATCTTAATATGAGATCACCATGTTGCACACATATGGTTGTGATGCATGTGCCTGGTGTAGTCATAATGGGTATATTGAGCTTCATATATTTGTACCCCAGTGTCACTTTGATGGCATGCGCTGTTCTCTCTCTCAGTAATAATAATAATAATAATGTTTTCTTTATTAACCACTAAGGGTTCACAAAAATATTGGAGACATGTCTTGAGGAATGGTAGCAAGTAGCTAAAGTAATAGAACTGCTCTGAAAGAATTATAGAAAGTCATTACTAAGCACTCTTAGATTCAAGAAAGTGGAGGGGAACATGTGTAACAACATTAGTAGTTAGATTACTAGTTTTAATACCAACAAAGCTTTCATTCTAACCTTAGACAATTACAAATGAAACTAAGTAACTGTAACACTGCAGATATCTGCCTGCATTGCTTGGATGATTTGCCAAATTCCTTAGCATTTAATTTTTTGTTAAAAGTTTTGCTCTAAAATAAGGAAGCTTTATTTGTATCTTCCAATTGTTGGCACCTATGTTCTCTGTATCCTAACAATATAATGATATGTATAATAATATGCAAAAAATTATTATGATAATTATGCTGCTTGTGTATAATAATGCTAATGATAATAATATGTTTTCTTTTAATAGCTGACAGATAAGCCGAAAGACAAAACCCTGTTCCACTGTAGTATTTGCAGCAAAATATTCTCTCAAAATATTTATTTAAAGCAACATATGAAAACACATGAAGAGGAGATGGGTGTGAAAAAAGATGTACCAAAGGAGAAACCTGTACACAAGTGTGAATTCTGTGACAAAACATTTGATAGAAACAGCAGTTTAGTTTATCATAGGAGGTCACATACTGGAGAGAAACCTTTCGAATGCAACGTCTGTAATAAGATGTTCACTCAAAAGGGAAGCCTTAAAGTGCACATGAGAACACACACTGGGGAAATGCCCTTCCACTGCCAAGTGTGTGAGAAAAACTTTTCCCAGGAATGCTCGCTTAGGATTCACATGCGCAGACACACCGGTGAAACACCTTACAGTTGTGAGTATTGTGATAAGGTATTTGCCCGAAAAGACTACTTAACTCTGCACACCAGAAGTCATACTGGTGAAACACCATATCGTTGCGATACATGTGAAAAAGTCTTCACTCGCAAAGAGCATCTCAATACACACAAACGAATCCATACAGGTGAAAGACCATTTAATTGTAAATTCTGTGGTTACTGTTTTGCTGACGTTCGAACCTTGAAACATCACATACGAATACACACAGGAGAGAAACCGTATCGATGTGAGATCTGTGGGAAAGCATGTTCCAGGAAATACAGCATGACTATACACATGCGAACTCATACACGTGCTACAAAAATTGAATGTGAGATTTGCAAGAAGATTTTTTCTCGTAAGAACAGTTTAAATGTCCACATGAAATCGCACGCTGAGGTGATGAGCCACCAGTGTCAGATTTGCAATGAGTATTTCTGGAGTAAAGAAAATCTTGCTCTACATGTGCAAAAGCGCTGTGAAAACAAACCATTTGAAAGTGTGCAGGAAGGTTTCCTTTCTTGTAAGTGACCAGAATATTCTAATATTCTACAAGATATCTGAACTGATGCTGAAAAGTGACAGCTGCTAAAATTGTCAAAACAACTGCAGTAAAAACTATCCTTTCATAAATTCCATATGTGTGTATGTGTGATGTGTGAGTATGTATATAAACACATATACGTGCATGGTAGTGACTGACCAAAAGTAGCAATCTGAAGGCTCCGTATTCATTGAGCTCTTCATTGATGTAGAGATAGATGTCGCTATAAGTCTTTAACAGTTACATATTGGTTACCTGTTTTTTTTTGTTTTGTTTTCTCCCAAACCCATAAGTATGAAAAGTTTATGTCATAGTGTCTTGACTTGAACTTTTAATATCTAGACTCATCATATATTATACTCTACAACAGAACTACCGTCCTACACAGAAACACATACAAGAATATAAACACACATATGTAACACACCTATACATGTATATGTACAAAGACATTCACACCACAAACATACCCATATTCAAGAATATTGTCATTATATATACACACATGCATATTGATAAAATACTTGTTTCCTACCAGTTTATCATTAATGTTAACAATTCTAAAGGTTAAGAACTTGGATGGAGAATGAGCTGTATATTTTATTCTATTTGTTGTAGATGTTGATCTATCAAGCAACTCACCTAATATTGACCAACCAGGTAGTTATTTTATGCTAATTTTAATTTTGCACAATTCTTCCAGTAGTTTGACCAGTGGTTCAAATGATCATCATTTTGCTTACTCATAAGCATAAACTCTCAATGAATGTTGGACTAACATTATACTACTGTGTGATAATTACACAAGATATGTCTGACCTGCTACATGGCTCCTTCTTTAAAACTTCTTTCTTTCTTAAGAATATGCCAGTCTCTCTTCCTTTCTCTGTACATTGGTTGATCCTCACTTTCTGTTCATAGTTCATAGTCCAGTTTAGCAACATATAATCATTATCATACTTGTTCACTTGCTTCATACTCTTACTTGATGGGGATGGGGTCATCCCAGAGATATTATCATGCATAGAGCCAACCAAGTCCACCAGTGCTCTCTATCACTGGCAGTTCCTAGCCAGCCCCTCTGCATTCTGCAGGGTGATGTTAAGCCTCTGGAGAAACCTCCTTAATCATGTCCAGCCCTTAGCTGCTGCATTGCATGAGAGAAAAGCATTGGTAGGATGATCTAGCAGGAAACAGTAGATATGTTCATACCAGCGCATGCAATGGATAGCTATGAGGGAGGCTGCAAGCTGATGTGTGCATGCACACGGTTCTTTGTTGTTCCCCTTCATTCTCCTCTTTGGAACAGAAATGTGATCCTTTGCAAATACCCTGGCAAAGAGGATTGACGGTTTTGATAGCAGAACCTTGAGAACCATCGAGAACATCAGCTGATATCATCACATATCCAACAAAGCTATCATCCTATCAAGATTTACTTTAAACCTGACCTCAGCAACCTTTACTTTTTCTCTATATTCAAAACATTTGTCATTACTCAAACCTTAATACCACCAACATTAGTTCCAGCAGTGATGCTTCCATCACCCTCAAACATCCTAGAACAAGTTCCAACCCTTGCCAGAATATCGCTATTTCTCTCAACAAAACTGTATCTCAGACTATAAAAGCACATTCCAGCATGCTCCATTACTGAAAAGGGACTCATCTCTGACAATACTAACTACTAATTTGTGATATTTCACAGGTAATGGAAACAATTGTAAACAAATATTTCATTCATTACTTTCAGTCTCTCTTTCATATACACACACACATGTTTCTCTCCAACCTAAAATTCTGTCAACTCTGGTTTGCTCATAAGTTTGATTATGTAGCCAACATCCTTCCTTCTATTCAACTGATGGGCCTACTTGTTTCTTTTAAACATATACTTACCCTACACTCATCACTCTTCACTAACTTCCTGCATACATGTCATCCACAAGTAACATTGACATACCCCATTCTACGTTTTAGGAGGAGCAGAGCAGTGACTTTTTTGCAAACATCTCTCAAAAGAGACTTAGCAACCTAATTTCCTTCAACAGCATCAATAGGCATATCTTGCTTCTCCCTACATCATATGAATAGAATCAAAGAAAAAACAAAAAGATTAAATCTATCAAAGTTATTACAAATGTTATACCTCACAATCTTTCACAGTGGTCTCATATATTATCATCATCATCATCATTATCATCACTTTTAACATCTACTTTTCCATGCTTGCATGAGTCAGAAGGGTGTTTACTGGCAAAGATTTTTCATAACTAGCCACGTTTTCCACAGGATATTGGAAATGAATAAGGCTGCTTTATTACTGTAACACTCATTTACAACAATTATGTGATGTCAGAATAAGGAGACACAAATATACATACACTCATACACATACACATAAAAATTTTAACTGAAGGAGTGGAACTGGTAAAATGCACACTACATATGTTTCTTAGCTAGCTGAATCTCTGATCTAATAGTTATGCAATGAGGGGTGCTCAACTTGGTTTATCATCAGGCTGAGATTACCTTAATTAAATGAAGGTTACATGCACACACACACAAATATACACTACATGAATATGTGGTTGGGTAGCAAACTTTTTAACCACACAACCATGCCTGCATTATATATATATATTTATAATTTTTACACCTGGTGAAATGCATTGGATAAAGTTTCTTGAGGTGGTATTCTTCAGCCAGATGCCCTTCCTAATCTAACCCTAGTTTTGCAAATAAGAGTTGAATTATGGCTTTACATGTTAATCCTTTATTGGATGTATCATTTATGGAAGACAAAAACACGTAACTGTTGCTAGAATGGTTTCAATGCAAAGACACTCAGAGATAAACACATATACACACCTGCTATATGCATATGTATGACAAGTTTCTGTAGTTTCCACGTACTAAATTCTATTCACAAGGCATTAAGTCAGGCCATAGTAGAAGACATTTGTATGTATGTATGTATATATATACACACCACCATCATCATCATCATCGTCATTATTGTTGTCATTTAATGACCCTTTTTCCATGTTGGTTTGAGTTGGATAATTTGACAGGAACCAACAAGCTGAGGGTGGCACCAAGCTTCAGTGTCTTCCTTGACATGGTTTCTATAGGTGGATGCCTTTCTTAACATGAACCACTTGACAGATTGTTCTGGATGCTTTTTTCTTTTCTCATGGAACTAGCACTAGTAAGGTAGACCAAGTACTCACAAAATGGGGTTCCTCAACTGAGTGGAGTTATCGTATTGAAGGATGTGAAAGTATGATAGAGGGGCAGAAACAAGTGTCTTGCTGAAGAGGTGAATACATGGCTTCCCCAGCAGTTAACACACACACAGCACATAGATATATTCATAGATGTACACTGTAACATAGATGAAGTGTTGACATTTTTATTCAATGTGACATAAAATCAGTCATAATGATCAAACACCACCACACTGTAATCATGACTAACTATCAAACACCAGCACACCATATCCATGCTCTGATCACAACTTCAACTACAGAATACCACCATACTGTATACATACTCTAATCACAACTATAACTGCCAAACACATACAGATTGTAATCACAACCACATACCAAATACAACTACACCCTACTCATACTGTAATCACAAGTACATACCAAACACCTTTTCCCCTATAATCATAGTTACAACTACCAAACCCTGTCACAGTATATTCATACTATAATCACAGCTACAAAAACCAAAAAAAACATCATATAATAATCTCATTTCTATAATCTCTCTACTGAAAAGATTTTGTAACAATTTCTACATGTTCCCCACTTTCATTTCTTTTTTTGTTAATATTCAACTTACAAACTTTCATCCAAAATAGTCCCTTTATTTAAAAAAAAATATTTGTTAGTGTCCAGTTGTTTTAGTTATTGCTTTGGACACAGTAATAAAAAATTAATAAATTGGCTCAGTCTCAAATTCTCTGTCTTAGTTCTGTTGATTCCCTCCAGTAGGAAAGATGTTGCAAGCCCATTGCCTTTTAATTTTATTGTTTAAAAGACAGATTAAATAATAAAGAAAAACAAACTTGTAAAAGGATGACAAAAGATAAAATAAATAAAATGTAAACATTCCTTTCATCGCATACCTGAGTTCCACAGCTGACCGAATTATTGCAATATCAGCCTGCTGTCCAAAAGGCTGATAGTTGACATTCCGTCACAGGCACTACAAGGGAAGTAAAATCCTCAGTGTTTCAGTTTAGTTAGCTGTGTATAGAGCTAAAGAAGAGATCAAACACACCAAACCACTACACAATGGAGAGATTGAACACACATCTGCAAAAAGTAGGAACATCATGTAACCAAGAAATAAATCTTCCCTTTGCCTAATTAGGTTCAGTTTTTCACACGGATTGTCATTTCCATCAATTTAATACCACGAAAGTTGGGATTGACAGGCATATTACCTCACACAGAAGACAGTCAACAACCAAGTTTCTTACATAGCTACTAAACTTGTTGGAAACAACACCCAAATCTCCTACAAATTACACTCTATCGTCAGAGGGTTAGTTTACACATGAATCTCAGATGAAATGCCATAAGTATTTATTCCTTCTGAATAGCGAGACATATTCAGCAAGGTGTTTCCAGCAGTACATCAGTCTTCTGTCAAAATTAAAATACTTTATAGGTTTCTTTACAATATGCCCAGTAGATGTTTATAAACCTTCCTCTTCTTGATATACTACTCTCTCTTTCTGAATCTTCAGTTTGTTGATCTTAAATGTTGATCAGTATTGGAAATGGTGCAATTAAATTCGAGGGCAGGATGGAAGCATTGGACAAAAGAGAGGAAGGAGTCTAGTTGTTCGTGGGAGAGCGAGGTCGCACCAATACAGTCATCAATATAACGACTGTATAGTTCGGGAGTGGGACCTGTGAATCTTGAAATTTCATGGTGTGGGATCACCATATATAGACTCTTGATATCAAAAGCAAAGAGAAGTTTAGAGGGGCCTGGAGGGAAAGAGAAAGAGTTGAAAAGATGAAGAGCATGGTTAGCGTCATGGATGTGTGATGAGAGGGAAGTCACTAGTGGGGCAAAGACACAGTCGAGGTATTTTGAGATCAGTTCCGTGGGGCAGTTACAGGCGGAGATGATGGGGAAGCCAGGGTTGTTGGGTTTGTGGATTTTGGGAAGAAAGTAAATGGTGGGGGGGGGGTGCAAGGAGTGTGGACAATTAGGTTGGAGGCATAGAATTTAGTGTGAAATAAAAGTCATATTTTTCATGCAAAGAATGAACTTTAATCAATTATATATTTTCCATTTTGTTCGATGACCTTTTGCCATCTTTCAGGCTGCTTCATGATTCCACACTCATAGAACTTCTGGTCCTTATCAGCCAAAAACTAAAGCAAGTGTGATTTCAGGTCATCATCATTAGTGAAAGTTTTACCATTCAAAGAATTTTGCAAACTTCAAAATAAATGGTAATCTGATGGTGCAAGATGGATGTGACATCACTTCCCAACCAAGCTGTAATAATTTTCCACAAGTTAGCAAAGATGTGTGTGGTCTAGCGCTGTCATGGTAGAACATAATACCTTTACGATTTGCCAATTCTGGCCGTTTTTCTTTGATTGCTTCCTCCAGTTTCATTACTTGTTGACAGTAAGCATCTGAATTGATAGTTTGGTTCCTTGAAAGCAGTTCAAAATATACCTCACCTTTGTAATCCCACCAAATTGACAGCATAACTTTGTGTTGATGCAATTCAGCTTTTAATGTGGTTTGTGCTGGTTCATTATGCTTGGACCATGATCGTTTTCTATGTTATTGTAGACAATCCACTTTTCATCACCAGCGATGATTCGTTTCAGAGAAAGGTCGATTTCACTGCATCTGAGATGCATGTTGTAAATATTGATTTGTTGTGTTTAGTGAATCTCTTTCAATTTATGTGGAACCCAAATATCAAGCTTCTTAACAAGTTGAAGACATTTTAAGTGATTTTCAGTTGTTGTGTGTGATACATTTAACCTCTCTGCAATCCCTTGCACAGTTATATGATAATCAGATTCAACCATGGCTTTGATTCAGTTATCATCAACCTCAGTAGGTCATCTTTGAGTGAAAAATCACCAGAACGGAATTTTTTAAAACCATTTCTGACATGTACATTAGCAATCAACACCATATACTTCATATATCTCTTTGTGAGCATCAGCAGCTTTCTTGCCTTTACGGAAATAGAAAATCAAAATATGGCGAAAATGTTTGTTTTTGCACTTCACGTTAAAATTGACACTGAACTAATACCTGTAAACAAAATTATGCACAATTTGCTTCTAAAGTAAGCTAAAAGTAACGGCTATGTCAAACTGAAAAAATCATGACATTCACAAAAGTCATTCAAAAAAATCGTAACACTATTTGCGCAAAACAAAATTACTTTCTTGTCAACTCAATATATATAGAAATATTACATTTCTAAATCTCTCAGAGAGATTTATACAGTAGCTGTATGATAAAGTGATGGTGTATTGTCAACTTAATGTGACAGTCCCATGAAAGAAAAGAATGCTACTGCTATTTAGCCCTAGGAAACACCATTTCCTGTTGGCCATGACACATTTTCTGTGTCCTTGTTTTCAAAGGGGGAGATAAGCACCTCCACCCAGCAAAGCCAGCATCCGGAGACTAGTTTCAGAGACATTGCTTATCATCTGTCTGGAGTAGCACAAATCCACCTACCTCCTCATCTTTCTCTTCACTTGGTGTAGCCGCTGGGCTTTTTCTAGGTGTGGCAGCCAGACTTACAATTAGCTTCCCCTCTGCCACATTGGAGCTGATATCTCTTATATCTTCTGGATAGCGAGATTTCAGCTCTGAAAAAGGGTTCCGTTCATTTATTGCATCTGTAATTACCTACCGCCTGAACGGGTGAGGATGCGTACGAGATGAGCGAGCGGTGGGCGTGATAGACCGGGCATCTGTCCATTTCGTTCATAGTTCCTGGGCCTTTTAGGTAACTGCGCATAATCCCCTCCCTGAAAAGAAAAAGACTATAAATTAAATCTAATTATTTCATAAAAAGTTTTTAAAATAACAAAGCATCATTTGAACTCATTATAACATTTTTTGTTTGTATTGTCCTGTATCGTACCATCTGTGTATGACATTTGTTGTCCTAATAAAAAATTCAGCTAGTAACCCATGCTACTCCAGACTGATGATGAGCAATGACTCTAAAACTAGTCTCTGGATGCAGGGTGGAGGTGCTTATCTTCCCCTTTGAAAACATAAGGATACAGAAAATGTGTCATGGCCAACAGAAAATGGTGTTTCCTAGGGCTAAATAGCAGTAGCATTCTTCCCTTTCATGGGACTGTCACATTAAGTTGACAACATATCATCACTTCAATATATATATATATATAAAGTATTTGGATTCTTCCACGGAGGAAGCCGATGTTCAATTCACGTGTTTGCTGACTGTATTGTTCAGGTGTCTCGCTTGTTTATAACCAGGAGTCGAATTGTATGAATGCGGTGTAGAGCATTAATTTAATATAACTTTTGGAATACGTTATAAGTTATTTATTCAGATTTGTAATGGTAACATTTGCTATAACACAGCAGGTAAACAATAATAACAAGAAAAAATGTTCACAAGAAACAAATTCAGTTGGGGTATTCGTGATGTAGGAATTGCTGTTTGTGTAACTAGTGTTTTTGCTTGTTTGAATAGACAAAGCGTGTGTGTACAAAAAATATTATTTGTATAACAGTTGTTCGTGCAACCGTGTTCTCGGGCTGGTAGTAGTCAACAGTCGAGATGTCTAAATTAGACAGGTGACAGTCCTTGTAAAGTGTGTGGTATCTGACAGCAGCTGACTTTGTAACACTGGTGTGGGGTCTGCTGGCAACTAACTTTCCTTGGCCAAATGTCTTTCTATTTATAACATTTGGTGGTTACAGCGCTGACAAGTGAAGCTATGTCTAGCTAACACTCCCTTGATTTATTGGTGTCGAAGTTCAAGTGTTTTGGCCATTAATTTTTGCCAAACATTTTCTTTGTCATTCGTTATCTATAGTGGATCCCTTAGTTTTACAAGCAATTCACTTGAATGTGTGGTATTTTGTTGGGAAAATATACTTTTGACCGTGGGAAACATTTTCCTCTGAGGTCGAGTTGTGAGCTGAGAGATTTGGGTTCAGTTTTGAGTCGAAATCTCTCACATATATATATATGTATGTGTGTGTGTGGTCACAATATGTGTCTCGGGCAGAGTTTAGTAATGTTTGTTCGCTGTCATAGTGGAAAAGACAATCACACCATGTAGGAAGCCTTTGTATCAACAATGTTTATCGTTATCTGTATTTGTTGAAATATTGCAACCACTTAACTCATCCTACAATTTACATATTCCTCTAAATCTTCACTAAATTGTTGAGGCAGGAGAAATTATCACATT